>NC_061097.1:41036205-41076205 GCF_015104395.2 Macrobrachium nipponense
AGAGATTCATCAATCCCCAACGCCGGTTGGAGTTTCGCGAATTTTATATGGTCGCTGTAAAGAGCGAAGTGGATGTCATAAATCATCTGAGCTTTTCATACGCCAATATTTTATTTAGTTTTATGCTATGCACAGATTACTAACGTATGATATATATACGTGAATTTATATATATATATATATATATATTATATATATAGATATATATATATATATATATATATATATATATATATATATGTGTGTGTTAAGGCCTTTTGTGAAAATTTGCTTCCCAGTGTTAGCCTTGATTCAGAAATGGGAAGGATAAATGTGTGGCAGAATTTCTTGTCTTTTCTCCCTCTCTGGAGCCACTCAGCATGAGAGAAACGACTAAGTGGTGATTTCAGACGAGTTTGTAACAGTTAATGCATAGACCAATGCATATTCATACGTATCCTTAAAACTTAACAAGTATCCAGATGAAATGCGACCTATTTATAGTTCGTAACTACCAAGGGATAATAGAAACAATCAGTTTCCTTTCCGTTAATGGGAACGTTCGAGTGGAGAACATCTAAACCGTTTAGAGCCGATTTGATCTCTTTAGCACCGTAGGCTATAAGAAGGCCTCTCTAGTCGATCAGGAGGTCCATCTCCTTCCGGCTAACGCTCGAATTAACGATGTCATCTAGTGTTTTAACGCCTCCACAGAGGCCTTGATTGGCCACGAGTTCGGGGAGGGTAGATCCAGTCCACCGCTAATTATCCTGAGGTGAACAGCCTCGTTGAAGAGGCGATGCTCGGCGTAGAATTGTGAGGTCGTAAGGGGTGGGTGGTTGTGAGTGGAGAGGTCGTCTAGGAAAAATGAGGTTGGCGATTACGGAAGACTCGGGTGTAAAAGTAGGGAGGTTGCCGAAACGATTTAGATTTGAGAGGATACTGGTATGAAAACTAGAAGGTACAGTGCAGAAAAAAAAACATAATTGAAGGTAAAGGAGGCTGAAAGAAGAGGGAGAGGACGATGAAATGGTGGAAAAGGGAGAAGGTTGGAAAGTTCAGGAGGCCACAAGGAGGGGAAGAAGGATGCATGTGAAGTGTAGGAGGGAGGAGCAACACGTCACTGAGATAACTTGATCAACTTGTTTTTAGGCCGATGATCGGTTGAGCAAGTTTAGTGGAGCGTGTTCGTTCTAAACCGGTTTTGTACATATATAGTGTCTTGGTCGAATTGGTCTGATTACCGCCCCCTCTCTCTCCACTTATAATCCAAGTAAAAACAGTTTTCCATAATTGTTAACAAAGTCGTGCGCTGCGTGCAAAATCGCTGCATATTGCTAACAAATAAAACGATCATACTGTACCATGGTGTGATAATTTGGAGGGAATTTTCTACGGTCAATCACGCGAGTTTATACGGTATAACTTATATGTATTTTACCTATTGACTAGCTTGTATTTTCCAGCTAATGTACGGTACTTATGTTAAGGAACTCGCCTATACACTCATGAATCTGCAGAACATGCAAGAAAGCACAAATCCTTGAAGCAGTCGTAGCAACCAATTCTTAAAATCGAGTAGGAGTATTTGCCACAAACAACCCCAGCAACCACAAACATTCTTGGCCTAGTGGTTCACGATGAACGCCAAGCATGTCTGCTTGCCGCCTGCCGCTGGTCTTTCCCGCATTATATATATATATATAAAACAAAGCATGCAGTCTGTTCTGCAAATGAACTTAATATATTTCATTATTATTAAGGATTAATTTATTCAATTCTCTGAGCCTAACAACGGCTCTTCTCGGGCTGGTTCTAGATATTATTATTACTCAACATTAGTAAGCGTCCATATGGATCCAAAAATACTTAATTATTAAATCAAGCTTCCAAAGAACGGGATGACAAAATGTAGAAGTATGAAAAAAAGGGGGCATTTTCCAGTGTGCGATGACAATGATGATTTTGCCTTAGGGTGACCTTTGGTGTAAGTGGCTTAGTAACAGGAGGCAGTCAGTCTCTCACTGACTAGACGCAACTGCCCTTACCCCAGTGAGGAAATTGTTCTTAACTGAAGCACTTCGTCATTCTCTCTCTCTCTCTCACACACTTGTCAGCCCTACGAATCAAGAATATTAAGAGATATTGTTAAATCAGCAACATTAATCTACTTTTCAACAGTTAAACGCCATTAGCTAAATGCGCAGATTTTCTACTTAAACAGATCGCACCCTTTTTTCTCTCCTACACAGTCCCTGTCTCGCGGGCATACACACACACGCGCACACACCGCTAAGATGATTAATGAGGGCCCATATCTCTTACCAGATGGCAAAGCTACACACAGTGGCTTCTATTTATTCCGAGTATATGTTTATATGCCTTTAAATAGTCACGTATTAAAATAATTAGCTATTTTCATGGTTGCTTTGGAATTTAAGTATAAATTCCTAAGTACTGTCCGATATATATTAATTTATACACACATTAGTATATAATTGAAGTAATTTTCTACATTTAAGAGGGGGTTGGGTGTGTTACTTAATTAAGGACCATATTAAATGTATATATATATATAAATATATATATATATATATATATTATATATATATGAAATATTTTTTGTTAACGCAGAACTCCTTCTAATAAAAGGATCCCATAAAATGCCAAAAGGTAGAAAGTTACTGCTATATTTCAAACAACTGTCCATCGACGGGCGTTTTTATGGGCCCCGTTTATTTTATATATATATATATATATATATATATATATATATATATATATATATAGTGTATATAACTACACATATATATGTTTGTATGTATATGTACTATGTGTATGTATGTAGTATGTGATGATATGTATGTATATATGTATATATATATATATATATATATATTAATATATGATATATATATATATATATATATATAGTATATATATATATATATATATATATATATATATGTCAATATCGACCACAGGAGAAAACGATTCACGAAGGAAAAGTGATATTACTTTCTAAATAAACGTGTATAATAATATACATATATTTATATATACGTATATATATAAGAATAAAATGTTTTTTTTATTAAAATAACATATAGTAGTATGTCGGCAGGTATACACACACACACACACACACACACACATTAGCACCGTGAACGCATGCTCTCAACCGTAGCACCCACAAGCTAACCGACGAAGACTTTCTCTAACAAAAACTGCTAGCCGCGCCTCTCGGTTCTGTCTGAAGCGAGTGTTTTCAGCCTTAAGCCCTCCTAAGCACATTTTCGCTACGGGCCTCACCCTCCCATCATTTTTAGCAGCGCGAAAATTTAAGTTTTTAACGTCAGTTAAAGGTGATAATCGATCGGTAAGGAGAGTAATTAAGCTTAATCAACAACTTTAATATCAATAACTATTACGTACTTTTATTTGCAATGTACCGTACTCCTCTCATCAGGGTATTCTCTCTCTATCTCTCTCTGGCCATTCTAGTTCTCTGAAACCTACTTATCTTAGTTAACGGTAATTTTGTCTAAGTCTCATTAATGATAGGTTATAAATAAGTTAACTGCCTTTTTTCGTGTCCCATTCTTAATAGTGATAAAAACAAAATTACCCCAGCTTCCAGAAATTCACGACGCCGGCAGACTCCATCCATAAAAAATGAAAAGAAAAACCGTTCTATTGATTGGCCTAGCCCTCGAAAGGTTACCACACGGCTTGTAAGCTCGGAATTCGAGAGAGGAAGACTTGTCAACGCCTCCGTTACTCATCTCCCATTACGGTGGCTGTTTAAGACCTGCATAATTATCTAGGAGCTAAATGACTGGTGAAAACACTGAAACCAGGAGCCCAAAATGAAAGGATGAAAGGTGAAATATCAAGAGATCGTTGTCGCTAGAGCCAAATGACTTTTCTTCTTCTTTCAAGTTATCTGGGGTCAATAGCTAGAAAGCAGCTATGGCCGGTACTGTCGACGGGGCCTCCTGCTTCAAGATCTCCATTACAATAGAGGCGGGATTCATCTTGAGAACGCCATAACAACTCAGTGGGAACCTGGGCCTTAGTTTCTGGGAATACTCGATGTTCTTATTGAAATAAAATCAATAATCCACAAGTAGATGTGGATGTAAGCCTATTGTACTTCTCTTCAGAATGTGAGTAGGCTGCTCACAGTGGGCCAGCTCACTGGGCTTACCGACGTATATGTGCGTATTTATGTATGCAAGTATATGCATTGCAAAGACAAGGAAATAGCAAGAACGATGACAAAAATCTCCAGCTCTTCCATTGCTCCAACCTAAAGGCTAACACCCGAATGCTAAAACTTTCCCTTAAACTATAAGAGCGACGGAATAACGCCCGTTTGTAGCCTACGCTATAATTTTAGAAAGTTGCTACCTCTTCTTCTTGAGAGAGAGAGAGAGTACCATTCAGATCAAATAAGAACAATTTTTCACCGAGCTACAAGTCTCGCCCACAAAATCGATTGTTTGTAACGAGAGAGAGAGAGAGAGAGAGAGAGAGAGAGAGAGAGAGAGAGAGAGAGAGAGAGAGAGAATCTCACCGGCCGGCAAGAGCATTAGCAGTAGGCCTAAAACTACAAGTTAGGCATGTCTAGGCGGCAGCGTCGCCAGACGTTTTTTTTTCTTCTTCTTCTTATTCAATGAGCACCGTAGCATAGATTCTCATATTTGGACCTTTTCCCCCAGAATTTTCTTAAATCACTAGAAATTTATCATGCACGCACTGAAGTACTTAAGAATATAACTGGTTGGTCAAAACTATTTTATTGTCTCGTTTCAGACAACGAAAACTCAATTCCGTAAGCCCTGTCATACACACACACGCACAGAAATATCTAGGCATACTGCGGAAAAAATTATATGTATTGTTTTACAAGCATTGTCCTAATCAGGCGCCTTTTCAGTCTTGACTACCTCTCGCCTCATGCATTTATTCCAAGAAGTCTTACCAGTTGGTTATTGGTTATTTTATATATAATATATATCATATATATATATATATATATATATATATATATATATATATATAATGTGCGTGTGTGTGTGTGTGATTGAATGCATGGCTTATGTATCATTAGTTTATCTAACATGAACATAATAATTCCTTGAAACTTTTTGAATTAAAACCGTAAAAACTGTTATATTGAAAATAGTTATAATGTAGTACGCGAACATTAAACGTTTTATATGTCTTTGAGAATGAACTTACAAGATATGTGCTAAAGCAACTTTGCCTTAAGTTCAGTTACCATATATATGTATTATACGCACACACAGATATATATATATATATATATATATATATATATATATATATAAAATTGGGTTATACATACCCCATTGGTAATCCAATGAAAATGCTTTAGTTCAATAAAAATCGTCGATTCTTTTCAGTAAAAATGATCGTTGAAGAAAAATAGTCAATTCCCTTCAGTAAAAATGATCGACAGTCTTAATCAAACATAAAAAGTAATGCAAAGGCAATTAAAACTTGCAAGAAAGTCGTTGAAAAAAGAGTGCTCTCGCGTCACGAGTATACGCCGTCGGTCAAAACTGAAAAAATAAAGACAGAAATTCACAACTTACCTCTATGTCAGACATGATTGTTTGATTTTATTGATTAACTTTGGCGGGGTAGAAGCTTTAAAAAAGCGAGGGAGTTGGTAGATAGTGAAGCCAACCAAAAAAAATTAAGAAGAGATGAGAGACGAACAAAAGTTCTTGTTTAAACCACAAAGTTCAAGGCGTTACTACTGGCTGGCGATGGCCGACTCTACGCTTTACAACTCCCGCGCCGAGCCAGCAACGCAACGCTGCCTTCCAAATTGTCCCGTTATGTTTCGCTCAACTCCCACGCAAGTTAGACCCTGTTGCGTCGTTATTCGCGTAATTCCCATTATTCCTAGTATTAAAGTGTGGCTCTTATTGTTAATTTTAAATTTATAAATGGGAATTACCAATTTGTGAAGAAAAACGAGCTTGCTTTGTAGTCTCTGAGTGGTCTTTATCAATAAAGAGAAACAGACCGCAAACCATAAAACATGAATCATACTCTGGCCACTCGCGGCCACTCAGGGCGCATAACGCTACATCCTCTTTGCAAGCTGAAACGGAGAGCATAATAAAACTTACTTTTCTACGTATAAAATGCATGTCCACGTATTGAAGGACAACACGTGACGCATTTAGTGTGTGCGTAACACTAAAGCCACTGTAACATGATTTTTTCTACGACATTGGAACAATATCCATCTTGCCTGTTCCTCGCAAACTGAATGACAACATTCTTGCAATTTTGTTTGAAGTGCAAACACGTAGAATTTTCGAGGCAGACGGAATTTATATGAAGTTATAGTTTTGCCATTGTAATGTGCAAATGAGTTGTGTTTCAAGGTGAATATAGTAAAATAAATAAAAAAACAACTCCTAAGATAACAGTTATATGCACAGACGCAAACGAGTCTGCCAGGAATGCAGTAAAAAAGAAAAGAAAAAAAAATCTTGATTTCATCAGATCTGTTTGAGGTTACACGACCAACTTTGTTGCCGCTGACGAAACGTCTTGAGTGTGATACGTGACACTAGTACAGGCTGCATTTCCACGGAAATTTAATGAGGAAGATATTATATAAATATATATATATATATATATATATATATATATATATATATATATGTATGTATGTATATATATATATATATATCTACTACATATCACATATATATATATATATAGATATATATATATGACGGATGGAGAGAGAGAGAGAGAGAGAGAGAGAGAGAGGGAGAGAGAGAGAGAGAGAGAGAGAGATAAAATATTTAATCAACCATGACCTAGCACCAACAAAAGCTAAAAAAAAAAAAAAAAAAAAAAAAAAAAGCAGAATTCTTGAACATCGACTAAGGTGTTTCGTTCACCGAAAGTTAATGGTGTCCCAAAGATTGAAGCTGCTTTAGAACCAGATTGATTCGTTGTAAAAATCAGTAAAAAAAAATCGGTCAAATATCTTCAACTGTTGCAAAATCCTGTATCTTGGCGTAGAAGATATAAAATAACCGAATCGCCCTGTCAGTTGGCCATTCATTTCCAATGTGCACTTTTAAATGCATTAAACACATTTGTGTGTGTATATATATATATATATATATATATGTGTGTGTGTGTGTGTGTACATACATACACACCAAACACACACACACACACACACCACACACATATATATATATATATATATATATATATATATATATATATATATATATATATATATATATATATATATAATGGCCACAATGCCCTCTTAACTTCTCAGATTCTTTTTGGATACGCTTGTCACAACAAAGTCTGGACATCATGATTTCCTTCGTATTTCCTTGAAGTTGGATCTCGAGGCCTTGTAGTGACAAACGTATCCCCCCAAAAAAGAGCAAAGAATTTGAGACGTTAAGAGGGCTTTGTGGCCATTACATTTACGTAAGTATCTGGTAAAAATTAACATTTTTTCACACACACACTCACACACACAGAGGCATAAAGTAGACATTTATACATTTTCGATTGTCATTATTCTTACAGATATACATGACTCAAATTATTTTTCTCCCGGGTTTGATCTTGAATAACCACGACTATTTTGAAGTTAATTGGAATGTGAAACGTAATGGTGTCATGAGGGATTGCCGAAAATTGAAAAGTACAACCTGTGTCACAGATGCCGCCTTTTCCAGCCCCTCCCACTATTTGCAAGTGTAGTGAGTCTTAGAATTATTGTTCTTCAAACCAGCAAGCAATCACTGGAAAGGTTTTAAATTTTCATGTCTACAAAGTTTTAGTGAGACACTAAAAGAAGATTTCAATCTGTACAGCTTTGTACATGCTGTGTCATATTGTATATATATATATTCTATATATATATATATATATATATATATATATATATATTATATATATATATATATTAAATCACAGTAGATGCTCGTGACTTCGTTACATAAGCGAGTACTAAAGGAAATGATAGGCAGAAAGCCTATACAAAGTGCTTTCGCCTTTATTCAGGCATTGTCGAGGCACAAATACCCGAATAAAAGCGAAAGTGCTTTGTATAGACTTTCTGCCTATCATTTTCCTGTGGTATTTGCTTATACATACATACATACATACAATACACACACACACAAACAACAGAATTCCATCTAATAAAAGGAGCCCATAAAAACACCAAAATATAGAAAAAAGTACTATATTTCGGAGACTGCTGTCTCCCTCTTCAGGTAGATGAATGAAAAAGTTTACAGAAAAGGTGGTATTTATACCAAGAGGTCCATCCACAAACAAGCCAATTTAGGTCACCCCCGCTGATAATCTTCCTTTAATCTTCTTAAGTGTTGGTTGAATGAAAACGTTGTCGATCGTATCTGAAATCCATGCTCCTTTTGAGATGTTCATTACCTGCCTCTCTTTTATTAAGGCCGATTCCATCATTTGACTCTTGTACCGGCAGTTGCTGCTATAAATTACACGTGACAAATTCCAGTTTATTCTATGGTTATGTTCATTTATATGGTTGAAAATAGCCGTGTTCTGTTGTCCATACCTAACTGACCGTTTGTGTTGTATTAATCTCTGGGGAAGTGATTTACCTGTAAATCCGATGTAAGATTGGTCACAGTCCTGGCATGGGATTTCGTATACCCCAGAGTCCTTGGGAGATGTCTTTTGTTGGACGTTAATCAGGGATTTGGCTTAGGTGTTTGGGTAAGTAAATACAAAAGGGTTCGATTTTCCGAGGGTGTGGGTTACTCTCTTAATCGTGTCCAGGTGGGGAATTATTATTTTATTGTTGGGTGTATCTCTGGTCTTGTCTTTAGGGGGTCGGTAGAAAATTACGTTTGCTTTGTGAATTGCTTTCTCAATTATATGGTCAGGATACTTTAGAGACGAAAGTTGCTTGCGAATTAGTTCAAATTCTTTTTCCAGGAATTCTGGGGAACAAATTCGTAAGGCTCTTAAGAACAGGTTGCTAGCTACACTTATCTTGATAGAAATGTCGTGATAGCTAAAGTAGTGAATATATGAAAGTGAGAACGTTGGTTTTCTGTATATGGTAAATTTGTATTCTGTCGTATCTCTGATTATTAAAACATCAAGAAAAGGAATTGTGTTGTCTGTTTCCCATTCAACTTTAAATTTGATGCTGGGCACTAATACGTTTAATTTCGAGAGGAATTCATTAAAATTGCCCCACCTATTATCCCAAAATGTTAGGATATGTGGATGAGATATGTGGATGATATCCTAACATTTTGGGATAATAGGTGGGGCAATTTTAATGAATTCCTCTCGAAATTAAACGTATTAGTGCCCAGCATCAAATTTAAAGTTGAATGGGAAACAGACAACACAATTCCTTTTCTTGATGTTTTAATAATCAGAGATACGACAGAATACAAATTTACCATATACAGAAAACCAACGGGGAACTGCCTGTAATATAAATGACCCCAAAATTGTCTACGTTCCAGAAGACATCTACTGGCACAAGACACTTTTAATAAACTATTTACTCACTGGAGTCCATTTTCCACCAGAAAAAAAACTCAGTATTCTAAAAACGCCAGCTACAATTAGTAACTCTGGTCATTACTCGACCTTGTGGACACGGGTAAAGGTGTCGTCATTTTAATTAAATCAATCTGATTATAATAATGTTGAAAGTATATAAGATAATAGTATGAAGATCAAGAAGATAGGTAAACCTGATTTCACA
This sequence comes from Macrobrachium nipponense, assembly GCF_015104395.2. Lineage (NCBI taxonomy): Eukaryota > Metazoa > Arthropoda > Malacostraca > Decapoda > Palaemonidae > Macrobrachium > Macrobrachium nipponense. Next base: position 41,045,993 of record NC_061097.1, read on the forward strand.
ACCATTTTTGCTAAAGTTAACAAGTTATTAAAATATCTTAATGACAATGATATTATTAACTAGCAAGTTTATCAATCGCAATAGAGTACGCGCTCTTCTTATGGCATATTTAATGTATGGTCTTCCGAAAGGACAAAACAAGGTACTACACCTGTCAAACCTATTTTAGCGTCATATGACACACCTAATTATCAAGTGGCTAAGTTTTTAGTATCATTACTTCCGCCACTGACATCTTCAACGTATTGCTACAGTTCTCAACATTTCACGTCTTATTACACTTGACATACTATGCAAACAATTCATCCCAAATCTTCATTTTTAAAGAGAAGATCCATTGCCAAGATTCCGACCTATTTATGGTCAAATTTAATATATACAGTCGCTTTTTACTAACGTGTCTGTGGAGAAAACTATCCAGAATATTTAAGACAAAATATTTCTTCTTCCTAACTAGGTGATTTTAATGAAGGTAATTTTAAGAAGTTTTTACACTTCGTCATTGCCTTAATTTTTCATGACTCGCCCTACGTACAAATTAAGGTATGGCCATGGGGTCCCCATTAGGGCCCACATTCGCAGATATTTTCATGTGCGTAATGGAGGAGCGGTTGCTGGAGACCAGGTGTCCTCTAAGTTACCATCCTTTATTTTACGGAAAAGTTCCTCGTTGGACGAGTGGTTTTCGCACTCGGCTACCAATGCGGTGGTCCGAGGTTCGATTCTCGGCTCGGCCAACGCGGAATCAGAGGAATCTATTTCTGGTGATAGAAACTCATTTCTCTGTATAATGTGGTTCGTATCCCACAATGAACTGTAGGTCCCGTTGCTAGGTGACCAATTGGTTCCTAGCTACGTAAAAATATTTAATCCTTCGGGCCAGCCCTAGGAGAGCTGTTATTCAGCTCAGTGGTCTGGTAAAACTATAGATATACTTAAACTTACTTTACGGAAGGTACGTTGATAATACCTTCCCCTCTTTAAACCAAAATTTGATACTGGATTTTTTTTTGGATTTACCAGTCAGGCTCACCCCCAACTATATATTTCACTATAGAATACGAGGACGATAACCAATTGGCCTTTCTTAGATATTTTAATTTCTCGACAATAGCTCGGTTTTAACACAAATGTCCCCGATTGGGATATTCGGTCAAGTTTTTAGAAATTGCCAACTACCTGCTTTATTATATTTACTATATATTATATATATAGATATTATATATATATATATATAAAGAGAGCGAGAATATATATATATATATATATATATATATATATATATATATATATATAATACATACATCATATATTATATAGATTATACATTTCGCCATTATTTTGTTTACCATCATAGAGATGAAATAAACAAAATTCACTAGCACGTTCATGATTTAAACAATGCAATTAGTATGGTCCCCCAACAAGTTTCCGCAACATTGGCCGTTCCATGCACGTACTCGACAATTCATGAAATTTTCTATTTTTGACCATTTTGCTCACAGTACCCCAATTCACCTTGTACCTTGCACCGTCTCTTGCATCTTGTGTATCAAGTCCCATTTGTTCCAACCTCTTCCAACCATTCTGGGTCTTCACTCATTTTCTCCAAACAAGCCCAAATTACACATTCTTTTCACTAACCTGTCATAATCTATTATCTATATCCCGTAGGGTGATAGTGCCGTCAGTGCACCTCATGCGATGCACTGTAGGCATTACTTAAGGTTCTTTGCTGCGTGCGTTCGGCCCCTAGCTGCAACCCTTTGCGTTCCTTTTACTGTGACTTCTTTCATATTCTCTTTCTTCCATCTTACTTTCCTGACAATTGATTCATAGTGCAGCTGCTTTGAGGTTTTCCTCCTGTTACACCTTGCTGACCATTTACTGTCGATTTCCGTTGCAGCGCTAAATGACCTCATAGGTCCGAGTGGTTGGCAATCGGCCTAAATTATGTATTCAATTCATTGACGTTTTACTTCAAGTAAGTCGAATTTGCCTAAAACACCCGTCATACATCCCCACCTTAACTTTCGTATTCTATGTCGTCTTTTTTTATATTTTTTGCACACATCCTGCTCCTTCTTTCTTCACATATTCTGCTGCCTACCTCTTTTTTCATACTACCTTTCTCACCTATAAATCGGCTGTTTCCATCTTCCACGATTCACCCTCAAATCCATACTCTTGCTCACATTTACTCTGTGATTTCTCCTATTACAGTTTATTTTTCAAACTGTTTCACAAGTTTCAGCTCTTTCGTATCAGTATCCCTAAGCAGACAGTCATTCAGCATTCCATTTACGAATCATTTTCATTTTCCATAACTTTGAACCGATTTTTTTTTTCAGTTTTCTGTGAAAGAAAACTATTGAGATGGCTTTGTCTGTCCGACCGCTCTTTTTATGCCCGCCCTCAGATTATAAAAACTACTGAGGTTAGAGGGCTGCAAATTGGTTTGTTGATCATCCACTCTCCAATCATCAAACATACCAAATATATATATATATATATATATATATATATATATATATATATATATATATATAGTATATATGTGATTGTCGTTATCGTTATTAGTAATATAATAGCAATATTTGATAATGATAATCAAAATAATACATTCGGGGTTATACTCCACCAAAGACATGACCAGAAAGAAACAGTTTCAATTACGGCTGCCGCTGAAGAATTTATTCTTGATTTATATATCTGAAGACTATCCTGATCATACTAACTGAATAACGTATGAAGAATGCCCGCATACCCCACAGTTGCTGAATATTAACGGTCTTCGCTGTTGTAGCAAGAAATTAGTAATGCATACTAAATGAAAGGTGATTGAATATCGAGTTATAGTTTATGATACATGACGTAGAAACTTCGGTGTATGATGGAAATGTCAATATGATGTCATTATACTGGATCGTCGGTCCTTAGCCCGGATAAAGGATGGGGCATTTGAGAGAGAGAGAGAGAGAGAGAGAGAGAGAGAGAGAGAGAGAGAGAGAGAGAGAGAGAGAGAGAACGTTTCAATTCTGTCATAACCATCTTTTTCACACATTGACATTCAGTCTCGTGGAAGCTTGTTTTGCAAATGATCAGGCTTTTAGGCTTGCTTATTTTTAATAATAATAATAATTAATCATTATAATAATAATAATTAATTAATAATAAATAATTTTTGGACTAAGATTTATTATTATTATTATTATTATTATTATTATTATTATTATTATTATTATTATTATATAGTACACAATCTAATACTATTTGCTACAGCAGATAACATCATCATTAAAACCCCGAAGGTGTCTTGGTGGAGCAACCAGCCAAACGTGTTACACCAGTGAATACGGAAGGTACAAACAACAGGTCATGGAGAACTCCGCTACGTCACGTGTCCCACTCCGCCTGTCACTAAGCAGTATCACTGCCGTTATCCATTAATTGATCATCTATAGTCGTCACCCACAGTATCGCATTAAGACCTCCTATATACACTCGTTGCGAAAGCCATTATTTTTAGGAGGATTAGGCGATAAGAGTGGATAATGTAGTCCCTTGTAACACAAGAGTACACGCTGTTGATAGGCACGGTTACAATATACTAGATATGCCCGCTGCGTTATCAGGCAGGTCACGTGAAACTTATCGGGCATGGTTAGTTTGGGTGCCGAAGGCTTATCATAGGAGGAAAAAATTCATTTGTTATTATTATTGTTATTGTTATTCGGGGTAAGCTTAGCGCCCACAAGTAAAATAAAGAAAACGATAACAGAATCTAAGGAAAATAACAGCTAAAGATAAATATTTGAACAAAATCTTTGCTAGTGTTGATTGTCATAGAATAGAATATAGAATTTAGGCCAAAGGCTGGGGCCTTTGAGGCCATTCAGCGCTGTAAGGGAAATTGAAAGAGGTTGCAGCTAGGGACCGAAGGGACGCTGCAAAGAACCTTGAGTAATCCCTACAGTGCACTGCATGAGGTGTACTGAATGCACAAACCATCCTACGGGGAACAATAGTTGTCATGGAAGTGAAATGTGAAATTTCATTTTCAGTGTTATACCCCCCCCCCCCTCTCTCTCTCTCTCTCTCTCTCTCTCTCTCTCCCCCGTGAAGGCGCGTTCTTTTATTGCAAGAGAAGTTATATAGGCTGAAGGCAATACCCGAGAGTTTAATTTCTAAACAAAAAGAACCTGCTCCCTTTGTTAAAGAAGCTGGGTACCCTTAGGTAAGGAGTCTTATACATGTTCGTTAATTCAAGGGGATGTAGTAGTCACAAGGTCTGCGTATTTCACGCACAAGTTATTAAAACATATCCATTCATTATTGCTAACACTCCGTAGGAGGGTAGTGCTTTCAGTGCACCTCATGCGGTGCGCTGTAGGCATTAATTAAGGCTCTTTGCAGCGTCCCTTCGGCCCCTAACAGAAACCTCTTTCGTTTATTTTACTGTATTTCTGTTCATATTCTCTTTCTTCCATCTACTTTCCTTAACCCTCTTCTAACAATGGATTCATAGTGCAACTCCTTTGAGGTTTTCCTCCTGTTACACCTTTCAAACCTTTCTACTCTCACATCATTTCCCTTTCAGCGCAGAATGACCTCATAGGCGCCAGCGCTTGGCCTTTGGCCAAAATTCTATATCCCATTCAATTCCATTATTGTTCAATGGTCATGTATTCATCACTCTAGACTGACTTAAAATGATATCTGTCAGTCTTTTCTCTGGTGGTGACACGCTGGCAGAGTTCGCATTAAGTAACCAACAATTTTTCTAAATGGATATTTGATACATTGTCACGCAAGCACGACCATGGACGACTTCCGCATCACGATTAATATTGGTTATTGGACGTAATTTTCGACGGCATAACTCTAAAAGATGTCAGCAGATGTGTGATTTCGTAAGACCTATATAGACCTTAGCTTGCTCCTTGTCGGTCAAGTCGTCAGAGGGAGGCTTGTGGCCATCAGTATCGCGATGCTCAACATCTGCGCCAGTCTCTGTTCAAAATCCCCGTAAGGGGGCTAGTGCCGTCAGTGTACCTCACGCGGTGCACTGCAGGCATTACTTAAGGTTCGTTGCAGCGTCCGTTCGGGCCCTAGCTGCAACCCCTTTCGTTCCTTTTACTGTACCTCCTTTCATATTCTCTTTCTTCCATCTTGCTTATCCACCCTCTCCTAATAATTGTTTCATTGTGAAACTGCTTTGAGGTTTTCCTCCTGTTACACCTTTCAAACCTTTCTATTCTCGATTTCCGTTTCAGCGCTGAATGACCTCATATCTCCCAGTGTTAGCCCATTGGGATAAGGTCTATATTCCATTCCACTTTGAAAAATTAAATTAATCCATCCAGTGCTAAGTGTACCTCGTAGGGGTAGTGCCGTCAGTACACTTCACGTGGTGCACTGTAGACATTACTTAAGGGTATTTGCTGCGTGCCTTCAGCCCTTAGCTGCAACCCCTTTCGTTCCTTTTACTGTACCTCCTTTCATATTCTCTTTCTTCCATCTTGCTTATCCACCCTCTCCTAATAATTGTTTCATTGTGAAACTGCTTTGAGGTTTTCCTCCTGTTACACCTTTCAAACCTTTCTATTCTCGATTTCCGTTTCAGCGCTGAATGACCTCATATCTCCCAGTGTTAGCCCTTTGGGATAAGGTCTATATTCCATTCCACTTTGAAAAATTAAATTAATCCATCCAGTGCTAAGTGTACCTCGTAGGGGTAGTGCCGTCAGTACACTTCACGTGGTGCACTGTAGACATTACTTAAGGGTATTTGCTGCGTGCCTTCAGCCCTTAGCTGCAACCCCTTTCGTTCCTTTTACTGTACCTTCTCATGGTGCAAATGTGAGGTTTTCCTCCTGTTACACCTTTCAGACCTTTCACTGTCAATTTCTGTTTAAGCACTGAATGACTTCATAGGTCCCAGTGCTCGACCTTTGGCCTAAATTCTATATTCAACTCAATTCAGTATTAAGTGTTCACATCTTCATAGATTTGGATATTCAGATGCCCTCATGTGAAGAGAAACAGCTTTATTCCAGGAGTACTTTTAATTTTTTTTCCTGTACAAAGGTATTTCAAGATTTCGAAAATCTAAAATGAGCTGTATATTCAGGAACTTGGGAACAAAATGGGGTAGATCCACAATCGACTGCGTGATGCAAAGCGTTGGGCGTTTGTGATGAAGTTAGATTAATTACTCTTTCGCCTTTCTGAATTACATTGTGAAGTCACAGTTGCTAACAATGTTATATTATTATTATTATTATTATTATTATTATTATTATTATTATTATTATTATTATTATTATTATTATTATTTGTAGAAGACACTGTTAGGCAATTGCTGTTAAAGAGCATGGCAGGATGAAGCGAGTTGTTTTTATATATTGTTTTTTATATTTTTCTTACAATTCGCTTCTAAGGCTCAGCGATGCTACTCAGAAACATCGCTGGGCCTGAGAAACGAATTGTAAGAAAAATAGAAAAAGCAATATATAAAATCAACTCGCTTTATTCTGCCATTCTCTTTAACAGTATTATTATTATTATTATGATTATTATTAATGGAAAAAGAAACCCACCAGATTACTAAGTATAACTTGTTTGCTTGTAAGTATTTACATAGTATTTTACTCAATACTCGAGTACTTTCAGGCCCTATCTGTGCCCCTTTCTTTTGAGAAAGAGCCACTGATAGGGCCTGAAAGTACTCTAGTGTTAAGTAAAATACTATGTAAAAACATACAAGCAAACAAGTTATCTTGTGGGTTTCTTTTTCCATCTTCAGAAGATAACTGAAAGACGCTTTTATTATTATTATTATTATTATTATTATTATTATTATTATTATTATTATTATTATTATTATTATTATTATTATTATTATTATAATTTTTTTGTCTATCGCAGTCCTCCAATTCGACTGGGTGGTATTTATAGTGGGGGGTTCCGGGTTGCATGCCTGGCCTTCCTCAGGAGTCCATCACTTTTCTTACTATGTGCGCCGTTTCTAGGATCACACTCTTCTGCATGAGTCCTGGAGCTACTTCAGCCTCTAGTTTTTCTAGATTCCTTTTCAGGGATCTTGGGATCGTGCCTAGTGTTCCTATGATTATGGGTACGATTTCCACTGGCATACAGAGGCGTAACAATAGGGTGGCAGAGGTGGCAAACTGCCACGGGCCCAGGGCCTATAATGATTAAAGGGGCCCATGGACGTAGAGTCACGATGTGCAATTTGCCATTTCGTGGACACAGAGAAGGAACGCAAGCAGAAGATGAAGGTGATTATGATGAGGATGAAAGGAAACGTGGAAATTTCATTTGCATCATTGAGTTGCTTTCTAAATGATCCAGTTCTTTCAGAATTAATCAGTAAACCTAAAGGTAAAACAAAGTATACGAGCCCAATGATACAAAATGAACTCATTCAGTTGCTTTCAAAGGAAACTGAAAAAGAACTTCCTAGTGCCATTAAAGCAGCTCCATTTTATAGCATGATGTTAGATACAACGCAGGATATTTCCAAAATTGATCATATGTGTGAAATATACCGTTACTGTAGCATAGAATATGATGATAATGGAAAGCCAAAGGCCCTACAAATTAATGAGTCTTTTTTAGGGTTTCATAAGGTTGAGGGCCAAAGTGGAGCTGCACTATCAGAACAAATTTTGCAAATAATTAAACAAAGAGGACTTCCTATTTCAAGGTGTCGTGGTCAAGGATATGATGGAGCTAGTAACATGAAGGGGATATACAAAGGTGTGCAGAAAAAAATAATTGATTTTGAACCCAGTGCAGTTTATGTTCATTGTGCTGCTCATAATTTGAATTTGGTGATTAATGATGCTGCCAAGGATGTGACAGAAATAGCCCAGTTTTATTATATTGCTCAAAGAGTATGTGTTTTTTGGATTGAGTATCAAGTGATGGGACATATTATCTAGCTTAATTTCTGAATCAGGCACTCACAAAGGGGTAACTATTAAAAAGTTGAACCCACCTAGATGGGCTGGACGTTATGATGCGGTATTTGCTCTCAAAGTTCGATTCTGGGATGTGCAGAAAGCTCTAGCACAAATAATATTATGCAGCTCTAAGGCAGACGAACTCAATGAAGCCAATGCACTAAAGAAATGTCTTGAAAATTTTAATTTTGTAATCCTTTTGACGTTTCAGTCCAAGATCTTACAGTCAATAAATTTAGTATAAAAAATGTTGCAATCAAAAGCAGTTGATCTTGCTAAGGCAGCAGACCTCTTAAATGTTTCCATGGATGACATGTGCAGATTAAGAAATCAGTTTGAGGATGTAAAGAAAGTAGCAACAGCCCAGAGGTGGTCAATCAGACCAGAATTTGAGAAAAGTAGACTTCGCACCGTAAACGAACATTTTGGCGAGCTTTGTGAAGACCAAAGATTAGAAGATCCAGAGAGTTTGTGTAGAGTAACTGTTTACTAACGTTCTCTGGACATCATCACAACTCAGTTGAACTTCCGTTTTACTGGCTTGCATGAAGTTGTCTCATCATTCTCAGTGTTGGAACCAATCTCATTGCAAAATTTATCTGACTCAGAGCTGTACGAAAAAGCATCTAGTTTTGTGAAAAAATACCACAACGATGTCAGAAACATTCACACAGGAAATTCTCAGCGTGAGATCTGCTCTGAAGGGAGAAATAAGCAAAGTTTCTAGTATTAAGGACCTTGCTAATATGTTGATCATAGAAAATCATTCTATTTCAGCCAGTTTCCCTGAGGTTTGCACTGCATTGCTATTGTTTTGAACTATTCCAGTCACAACTGCAAGTGCAGAGCGTTCATTCTCCAAACTAAAGCTTGTTAAATACTATTTGCGAAGTACAATGGCTCATAAAAAATAGAAGGACTAGCTCTTCTACCAGTTGAACAAGGAACTGCACGTAGATTGAACTTGAGTCAAGTCATTGACAGATCTGCAGAGATGAAAGCAAGGAAGAAAGAATTCTAGAAGGTATAAGGTATATTTGTTTATTGATTGATGGTATAGATGTTTGGACCAAGTTGTGTTTATTTTTATTTTAAAGGCATCGTAATTATGCAATACTGTAACGGCCGCATAGGCCTACATAAGGGGATTCATCTGATTCATTATTGAGAATATATAATTCAGATGTTTTTTTTCTAAGCTATGTATGTATTAACTATTAGTAATTATATATCAATGCCTGCATATTATATTTTATTTTCTTATGCCTACCAGTTCTACGATATATCAAATCAATCTCTCTACTCTCTCTCCCATAATATATATATACTATATATATATATATATATATATATATATATAACATATGTATATTTTCTTTAGGTAATGGGGGCCCACTGTAAAAAAATGCCACTGGCCCATTCTCACTAGTTACGTCCCGATCCCATATATCCATCTTATTTCTATTTTAGGTCTTGATAATATCCATTTTTTTCTCTCTCTTTATTATTATTATTATTATTATTATTATTATTATTATTATTATTATATTATTATTATTACCTTACACTCTCTTCATCATATAGTTTTAATATCTTTACTATTAATATCATCATCATAATAATAACAATTATTATTATTATTATTATTATTATTATTATTATTATTATTATTATTATTATTATTATAATTTTTTTTTTTTTTTTGCTCTATCACAGTCCTCCAATTCGACTGGGTGGTATTTATAGTGTGGGGTTCCGGGTTGCATCCTGCCTCCTTAGGAGTCAATCACTTTTCTTACTATGTGTGCCGTTTCTAGGATCACACTCTTCTGCATGAGGCCCGGAGCTACTTCAGCCTCTTAGTTTTTTCTAGATTCCTTTTCAGGGATCTTGGGATCGTGCCTAGTGCTCCTATGATTATGGGTACGATTTCCACTGGCATATCCCATATCCTTCTTATTTCTATTTTCAGATCTTGATACTTGAACATTTTTTCCCTCTCTTTCTCTTCAACTCTGGTGTCCCATGGTATTGCGACATCAATGAGTGATACTTTCTTCTTGACTTTGTCAATCAACGTCACATCTGGTCTGTTTGCACGTAACACCCTATCCATCCTGATACCATAGTCCCAGAGGATCTTTGCGTGATCGTTTTCTATCACTCCCTCAGGTTGGTGCTCGTACCACTTATTACTGCAAGGTAGCTGATGTTTCTTGCACAGGCTCCAGTGGAGGGCTTTTGCTACTGAATCATGCCTCTTTTTGTACTGGTTCTGTGCAAGTGCCGGGCTTTCGCTTGCTATGTGGTTTATGGTTTCATTTTTCGTATTGCACTTCCTACATATGGGAGAGATGTTATTTCCGTCTATCGTTCTTTGAACATATCTGGTTCTTAGGGCCTGATCTTGTGCCGCTGTTATCAATCCTTCAGTTTCCTTCTTTAGCTCTCCCCTCTGTAGCCATTGCCATGTGTCATCGCTGGCTAATTCTTTAGTCTGTCTCATGTATTGTCCGTGCATTGGTTTGTTGTGCCAGTCCTCTGTTCTGTCTGTCTTTCTCCTGTCTCTGTATATTTCTGGGTCTTCGTCTACTTTTATTAGTCCTTCTTCCCATGCACTCTTTAGCCACTCGTCTTCACTGGTTTTCAGATATTGCCCCAGTGCTCTGTTCTCGGTGTTGGCAGTCCTCTATACTTAGTAGTCCTCTCCCTCCTTCCTTTCGTGTTATGTATAGTCTGTCCGTATTTGCTCTTGGGTGTAGTGCTTTGTGTATTGTCATATGTTTCCTGGTTTTCTGATCTGTGGTGCGGAGTTCTGCCTTCGTCCATTCCACTATTCCTGCGCTGTATCTGATTACTGGCACTGCCCATCCAGTGTTTATGGCATTTATCATAGTTTCCGGCGTTGAGTTTTGACTTGAGTATCGCCTTGAGTCTCTGCATATATTCTTTCCTGATCGTGTCCTTCATCTCTTGGTGTTTTATATCCCTCCCCTCCTTCCATTATTCCCAGGTATTTGTATCCTGTCTCATCTATGTGTTGATGTTGCTCCATCTGGTAGCTTTTATCCCTTCAGTTCTCGTTACTTTGCCTTTTTGTATGTTGACTAAGGCGCATTTTTCTATTCCAAACTCCATCCTGATGTCCCCAGATACAATCCTTACCAGTCTGGATTAGGGTATCTATTTTTTCGTTGATTGCTCTTACCATACAGCTTGATGTCGTCCATCGACATCAGATGGTTGATTCTGTTGCCTCTTTTCTTGAGTTGGTACCCGGCATCCATCTTCTGTAGTACTTTTGTCATGGTAATCATGGCTACTACGAAGAGTAGTGGGAACAGTGAGTCGCCCTGGAAGATCCCTCTCCTGATATTAACCTCTGCTAGTCTTATTCCAGAGCTTGTAAGTATTGTATTCCAGTTGCGCATTGTATTTTTGAGGAAGCTGATGGTGTTTTCCTCTGCCCCATATATTTCCAGGCATTCTATTAGCCATGTGTGTGGTATCATGTCGAAGGCTTTCTTATAGTCTATCCATCCATGAACTTAGGTTGGTTCTCTCCTACTGTTCTTCATTACAATTTTGTTTATCAGGAGCTGGTCTTTTGTGCCCCTACACTTCCTTCTGCAGCCTTTCTGTTGGTGGGGGATGGTGTTTGTCTCCTCTAGGTAGTTGTATAGCCTTTCACTGATGATACCTGTTAGTAACTTCCACATTATTGGTAGGCAGGTGATAGGCCTGTAGTTACTGGCTATATTTCCCTTACTCTTGTCTTTTTGTACTAAGGATGTTCTTCCTGTGGTCATCCATTTGGGTGCATGGTGATTTGAGATACAATGCTGGAGTTGTTCCGCTATTCGTGGGTGTAGGGCCTTGAAGTTTTTGAGCCAGTATCCATGGACTTCATCGGGACCTGGGGATTTCCAGTTTGGCATTTTCTTTAGTTGGTGTCTGACTGTGTCTGTCGTGATCTCTGTGAATCTTTGTTTTATTCTCCCTGTTTCTTCTTCCTTGACTTCCTGGAGCCATGTTGCATGTTTGTTGTGTGATACCGGATTACTCCATATGTTTTCCCAGAGTCTCTTACTTGGTTCGGCTTCAGGAATTTCTGGGTGGTTGTCTTCCCCTCTTAGTTGGCTGTATAGTCTTTTCTGGTTGGTTCCGAATAGTTTGTTCTGTTGGTATCCCTTATTCCTGTTCATGTACCGTTGGATCTTATGTGCTTTTGGCCTTAAGCCTCTGTTTACATCTTCTATTGTGTTGTTTAGTCCCCTCTCTTGTACTTTGTATTTCTCGTTTGAGTTCCTCCTTGATTTCTTGCTTTCTTAGCCTTTTTTCTGCCATCTCTTTCAGTTTACTCAAGTCAGATCTCATCACCATGATTTGCTTTTCCAGGCGCCTTTTCCAAGGAGGTTGCTGTTTTGGTTTCTGTTGGGTTGGTTGTGTTGGTGTTCGAATCCCCATCAGTTCTGCTACTAATCTTGCTCCTGCATATACCAAGTTATTTGTTTCTGTGATACTGGTGGTATGTATTATGCCCATTATTTCATTGACCTCACTTGTTTTCTCCCATAATTTCTTGCCTCACTTGTTTTCTCCCTTAATTTCTTGCAATTATTATTATTATTATTATTATTATTATTATTATTTATTATTATTATTATTATTATTTATTATTATTATTATTACCACCACAGTGCACCTATGAAGAAAACCACATTATCTTAATTCCGCCCGACGTCTTTCCGAGAAAACGTTATAATGAAAACATACCCAGGAAATCTATGAAGAGGTTAATGGGACCGGCTTATTCCACTCCAAGTGGCGCTCATATTATAATAGCCTTAACGACGAAGAACGCAAAAGTCCCCTAAGCCTTATGAAGACCCTATTGCTGCTCACGCGCCAGGAACTAAGGTGGTTCTTCGAATATTGTTATCTGTTATCTAATATATAAGGTTCTAACAAACATCGGGATAGAACCTAGAGCTTGAAGTGAAAGGAAGGGGAACTATTACGTGTGCAATAGCAACTTCTTTCTGATATACGCGTGATTGTGTTATTTCCACCGTTATTGTTATTATTGTATACCAACAGATTAGGGGGTTGAGGGGAAGGAGGAGGTAGGATGAAACCCCATTATAAACCATCTTAGGGGTCCCCACTATAACCCTGCCAAGTATCATGCCCATCGGACCAGCCAAACCGTGATTGAATGACAGACGGACGGAGAGACATAGCGCCCATTATAGTATGATTTGTATGATGAAAAAAAAAAGAGCCATTACCCTTCTAAGCAAAGTTTTCTGTACAGAATTATCTTTAAATATGTGTACGTAAACATAATTGTGGAGTTTTTTCTCCATTATGATTATTATTATTATTCTTTGGTAGAAGACCCTCTTTTAGGCAAATCATTTTAAAGAGAATGGCAGAATTAAGCGAGTTGATTTTATATATTGTTTTTTCTATTTTTTTTTTTCTTACAATTCGCTTCTCAGGCTCAGCGATGTGTCTGAGTGACTGGCAAATATTCATATTGGGAATTTCTAAAAATTATAAAAATGCTGGAGGTGATCTTTATTCTATTAAAACAGGATCTCGGGTACAGGTCAAGCAGGGGTCGTCATCAGTGCCGGTATTTTTCCGTAGGCCAAGTTCAATTCCGGGCAGGGGTCGTCTTTGGTTTAGAGCTGGTGTTGATGCTGGTATCACGTGACTTTATTATTATTATTATTGAGGAAGCCCAAAAGCACCATTAAGGAAATCCGCGATAATCTTGATAGCTGGGGTGGATTAAGTCCTGATGGTTTCTTCTCTTGTTCTTTAAAAAAAAAGTTTGTGGTGTGTTCTCTCTCGAGATTTTTAGGTTGAATTAGTACCTTTGCGGATGAGAAGCATATCTGTAGACTGCTGGAAGTTCAAGTCGATTTCTATTCTCCCTGTTCTCTCCAAAGTTGCAGAGAACTTATCTTTAAGCCACTGCGAAATCTAAAGGATAGTTGGTGATAGTCAATATGCGCACAGAAAGCAATTAGGTCCCTGCGATGCGTTTTCAGATTTGACATGCCTTTCGCAAGAGAACCTTGATGATGGTTTTGAGCGTTGAGTAATTGAAATAGATTTTAGTGCTGCTTTCGATATAGTTCAAATAGATTTTAGTGCTGCTTTCGATATAGCAAATCGCAGGGGACTTGTTTATAACTTTAAAATCTTAGAGTGGATGGATATGCTTTAGGATGACTTTCAAGTTTTCTTTATAGGTAAGCAGCAGCGAGTTGGTGTTGATGGGATATTTAGCGAAAGAACACCTATTTTGCGACTGGAGTTCCGAAGGGTAGTGTTCTTGGGCCACTGTTATTTTTAATGTGTACAAGCGATTTGGTTGTTGGCTTGGAAAAAGAGTGTTCAGTATGCCGATGATGGAACACTTGTGGGTGTAGTAACGTCTTCACTCAATGTGAAATGAAAATGCCCGTAGTCTCGATCGTGATATGGAGCTGATTAGTGAATGGTGCAGTCGGTGGGGTATGAGGATTGAACTGTAAAATGAAAACAATTGTTGATTAGCATATCTCGCGCAGATTTTCCACCCTATCCTCCCTTGCAGGTGGATGGGGCTCTGCTGAATGAGTATGAAACTTTCACTATTCTTGGTGAGCGCCTCAGTGGCGTGGTCGGTATGATGTTGGCCTGCCACATCGGTGGCATAGAGTTCGATTCTCGGGCATTTCATTGAGGGGGGTTAGAGATGTATATTTCTGCTGATAGAAGTTCACTCTCGACGTGGTACGGAAATCACGTAATGTCATTGACCCCGTTGCTGAATAACCACTGGTTCCATGCAACGTAAAAACACCATACAAACAAACAAACTATTCTTGGTGAAACTTTTAACTTACATGAAGGGTTCCAGCCACTTATATTATTATTATTATTATTATTATTATTATTATTATTATTATTATTATTATTATTCGTAAAGAGTTTACATTTCTATGAAACGAGCTAAACGTCACATTCTTGCTTTCACAAACTTAGAGCAAGTCACAATTAATAAATAATGCGAAAGGTGTGGAAACAGTTGTAAGTAACAAATGCCAATAAAAAGATTTGCTTAATAGTAATGTGATAGTCTAGATAAACAAATAACGACTGAAAAACATGCGCCTCAGTGGCTTGGTCGGTATGTTGTTGGCGTCCCACCTCGGTGGCCGCTAGTTCGATTCTTGGGCATTCCATTGAGGAATGAGAGATGTGTATTTCTGGTGATAGAAGTTCACTCTCGACGTGGTTCGGAAGTCACGTCAAGCCGTTGGTCCCGTTGCTGAATAATCACTGGTTCCATGCAACGTAAAAACACCATACAAACAAACAAACGACTGAAAAATAAAGAAATGATCCACACATAACACGCTTTCACCAATTAGAACGGTCAAACAATCGTACACCTCTTCAGAAACGATGGTTCATTTTTGGAAAAGCATTTTAGCAAACGTTTTACCTTTATATGGTATTTGCGTAAACATGATTTTGGGATCTTTCCTTGACAGTGACCCCGCCCCCCCACAATGGTTTTAACCCGGTATGTATCCACCTTTGCGGCGTGTTCAGTACAATCCGGTTCGGGATGACCGTAAAAACAAACAAAAGACTGTAAAAATCA
Organism: Macrobrachium nipponense; assembly: GCF_015104395.2. NCBI lineage: Eukaryota > Metazoa > Arthropoda > Malacostraca > Decapoda > Palaemonidae > Macrobrachium > Macrobrachium nipponense. The sequence continues at coordinate 41,061,653 of NC_061097.1, forward strand.
TATTAGTGTAGATACCGACCCCGAAAACCCTCAAGGGTCACTATCGAGGAAAGAGTCTGTTTTTGAACATAGTTTTCGTATTTGCGTAATTTGTACGTTATCATTTGCGTAGAGAGCCCTTGTAGGCGTAATTACCGGGGCGGTTCGCTGCGAGACAAACACTTTGAATAACGCCATGATGACGTCACATTGAGGTCATTTGTTTATGACGTTCTTTTAGGGATTAGTGGTTATTTCTGTTTTACGATCAGGGTTCGTACTCAAGCTAATGGGGCAGGGACGTTACATTTGGTTGTCTGTGTGGGAGGGTATTAATGTCTGCATATGTATTATTTGTATGTGTATATATTAAAATAGATATATATATATATATATATATACATATATACATATATGTGTATATATATATATATGTACATATATACATATTAATATCAAGTATAAAAGGGCCCATTAAAACAGAAAGAAATTTATTAATATACATATATGCATGCAGACATATATATATATATATATATATAATATATATATATATATATATATATATATATATATATATATATATAAATACATATATATATTTAAACGCGTTATATCCGATGTGTACCACGTCAGTCAATTAGAAATGCCCTGAACTGGTGTAAGTGTTCAACATCAGTACCCCAGGCAGTGCTGCTTGAGCGTCAATGGCTTGGGATGCTAATGCACCGTATCCCAAGGCAGAAGAGAGCGCCTCAGTGGCGTGGTTTGTATGGTGTTTGCGTCCCGCCTCGGTGGTCGCGGGTTCGATTCTCGCCCATTCCATTGAGGAGTGAGAGAAGTGTATTTCTGGTGATAGAAGTTCACTCTCGACGTGGTTCGGAAGTCACGTAAAGCCGCTGGTCCCGTTGCTGAATAACCACTGGTTCCATGCAACGTAAAAACACTATGCAAACAAACTAAGGCTGAAGAGTGCTTCTACCGGTTGGTTCTGAACACTCTGGAAGCAGGAAATGCTCTTTCTCATGAGGCCAAAAGGGCCTGAGCGCTGCTGTAGCTACTGTGATGGAATTATACTCCGTAGGGGGTTAGTGACATCAGTGCACCTCACGGGATACACTATAGGCATATCTCTAAAGGTTCTTTGCAGAGTCCCACCGACCCCTAGCTGCAACCTCTTTCATTCCTTTTGCTGCACCTCCATTCATATTATATCTCTTCCATCTTGCTATCCACTCTCTCCTAACAATTATTTCATTTTGTAGCTGCGAGGTTTTCCTCCTGTTAATCTTTCCAAACCCAAAATTTCTCAATATCCTTTACAGCGCTCCTTTCCAGCGCTGAATGACCTCATAGGTCCCAGTGCTTTGCCTGTAGCCTAAACTCTGTATTCAAGTGGTTCTTAGACTTTTTATGACCACGCCCCCTCTAAGAGTTGGTCTTTCCCTCCACGCCCCCTTTGTATCTATGAGTAAAATTCCCCCCCCCCCCCACCCCAGATTTAAAGGAAAAAAAAAAGAGAGAAGGGGTTTCGAGGGATTAGGAGGGAGGTCAGTAATTACAAAGCACGGTAAGACCAGCGAGTCTAGTTTAACTAGAGTAATAGACAACTATAACTGGTTCACTTAAGGTAGATTCTTGGATGAGCCCTATCCTCACGAGACGTTAGTTTGGCGGCCGCTGATTGGCTGGGAGCTGCCTACCTCCCGGTACCAGCCAATCAGCAGCCGCCAAACAAACGTCTCATAAACATACGGCTCATCCAAGAATCTACCTTAAGTGAACCACCTATAGTTTTCGTTATAAGGTGATATTTTTTATTGTTCCTTACTCTTGTTAAGAGGATAACGAATACAATGAGAGAATTTTCATTTTTTCCAAGGAGTCGTGTCTCCCCTGGAAATTCCCGACGTCCACCTAGGGGGCCCCCCGCACCCCCCCCCCCCCTAGTTACGAAACAATCGGAGCATTTTTTAGAAAGTGCCATTTGAGTTTAGGGTACAAGTATAATGTATCTCAAGGCAGAATAAAAAGTGGTGTGGACCCTCGATGGGAGAAAATGCTTTTTTTTTTTTTAGTTTTACCAGACCACCACCGAGCTGATTAACAGCTCTCCTAGGGATGAGCCCGAAGGATTAGACATTTTTACGTGGCTAGGGACCAATTGGTCACCTAGCAACGGGACCCACAGTTTATTGTGGGATACGAACCACATTATATCGAGAAATGAATTTCTATCACCAGAAATAAATTCCTCAGATTCCGCGTTGGCCGAGCCGAGAATTGAACTTCGGACCACCGGATTGGTAGCCGAGCGCTTAAACCCCTCGCTCAACGAGGAACTAGGAAATGCTTTAAAACTGCTCTTTTCGGATAACGCTCAAAGGAAATACTACCATTTTGTTTTTTCTGTTCTTGATGTGGATTCCCAAAGCTAGCCCCAGGCCTATATAAGTATGTATATGACTGGTAAAAGTGTTCTGTTACACCAGAATTCCAACTAATAACAGGAGCCCATAAAAACGACAAAATATAGAAAGAAAATGCTATATTTCAGAGACTGCTGTGTCTCTCTCCGGGTAAGAGAGAGAGAGCAGTCTCTGAAATATAGTACTTTCTATATTTTGGCGTTTTTATGAGCTCCTTTTATTAGATGGAATTCTGGTGTAACAGAACACTTTTGCCAGTCATATATATATATATGTATATGTATGTATTCTCTCTCTCTCTCTCTCTCTCTCTCTCTCTCTCTCTCTAAGGCATAGTTAACTCATTGGTGCCGAATTCGTTTTTTACCTCGGAAATAACTTTTACACGATGTGAAAGATAGGACGACAGTGGCTTAGGGTGCTGTGCATCAAAAGAGATACTTGTATTAAGTTAATTTTGACTCTTTCGACTCTACGGAATATATGAGCAATCCGGTCGAATTACTTATTGAGGCATAAAATTGACTGTGATTTTAACGGCAGTATGTACATACCATAGGATCGACATTCTCTCTCTCTCTCTCGCTCTCTCTCTCTCTCTCTCATGATGGTCGAGTACAGTAATTCACTGCCTTCGTATCTCCAACCCAGGAAGGAATTGGTATGAATGCTGGTCAAGGCAGGAGCTTTGATAACATATCGTCTCATTCGCTTTGGGTGTAAGTTATTCTTAATTAAAGGAGAGCTCGATGTTAATGTTATTTGTGATCTGATATTTAAAAGCAAAAAAAAAAAAAAATTTATTTGAAATTTTGTGACAAACTATTATATATATATATATAGTATATATATATATATATATATATATATATATATATAAATATACGCATGTCATGTAATCTAGTAACTTATGTTAATTCGGTTACCACTATTAGTCTGCTGAATGAAATATCTCAAGGCTAATGAATCCTCTGTTACTAAAAAAAAAAGATAAAAGAAAAAGGAAATTTGATTTCTCGTGATTGTACTTTGATCAGTTCACATTTCCCTTTGTTCCGTCTTTTAATCTCTTTATTATCCCTTTTCCCCTTTTCTCGAGAATTCCTTGGCTGAGTGAAGGTGTCGAAGGCGTCGTTCGGATGGGATGGGATACGTCAGTGTTCGGGTCGTCTTCAGATGTGCTGACGTCACGTTTTCCCCAAGTGATGGGGAAGTTGAAGTGCTTAGGAGAGAGAGAAAGCGAGAGAGAGAGAGATGTAGTAATGGTGAATACCACACACACACACAGAGAGAGAGAGAGAGAGAGAGAGAGAGAAGAGAGAGAGAGAGGTAATCATGGTGAATAGCGCACGCGCACATACATAGATGTAGTCATGGTGAATGACACATACACACACACACACGCACAGAGAGAGAGATAATCATGGTGAATAGCATACAGAGAGAGAGAGAGAGAGAGAGGGGGGGCCGTAATCATGGTGAATAGCGCACGCACACACACATAGATGTAGTCATGGTGAATGACACACACACACAGTGAGAGAGAGAGAGAGAGAGAGAGAGAGAGAGAGAGAGAGAGAGAGAGAGGGGGGGGGACTTAGAATAGTGAAAAATAGTGAGAGAGAATATAGTATCATACACATAGGTTAAGTGCGTTATTGAGAAAGATCCAATACTGTTGTCAGAGAGAGAGAGAGAGAGAGAGAGAGAGAGAGAGAGAGAGAGAGAGCAAATGCAGGTAGAGTGTGTACCTACGTATGTGTGGATAATTAGAGAGGATTTATTTCCAAATAAGATACCATAGCAGCAGCTGCGAGTACTTTGGACTAGATTGTAATACTTACAACTATTGTGTACGTGAGAGTGAAATACATAAAAACAAAATACTTTCACAATGAAAGAAATAAAAATACCAGGCAATTTATGAGAGAGAGAGAGAGAGAGAGAGAGAGAGAGCTGGATCGTGTAAGAACCAAATACCAATCATCCAGGTCTGCTCTTCTAGTGGAATTAGGAGCCCTAGTGGAGACAAGGTGTTTTTCACCAGAGCAAATGAACGATGGATGAGGAAAATAGACAAAAACAACCTTTATTTCCACGGTGTATACCTTTTGTGTCGTGCTGAATGATTTGTTTGATTCCAAATCTGCTTCAATTATTTTACCTAAAATTGCTATTGTTGAGCTATTTTTGGTAGATAAGTCGACCCTCTAAATTACGGTAATTGCTTGTTGTAAAATATGGTATTATAACTAGTTTATACAATAATAGAACTTACGGGTTATTAATACACTGTAATTGCAGTTTTCAGCATATATTACGCGTAAGTGTTCCAGTAACGCATGTTTATTAGGAATCATGTTTTGGTATCCTGATGTTACTGGCGCAACTCTATTTGAAAATTATGTTATACCTTCCGTATAATTCGACCCCTAATTTAACAATAAAGATTTGGCCCTTAAATCTCAACTCGTCTTAAACGCCGCAATATAAGGTAAATTGAGAATTAAAAGCGTAGTCATTTTCTTTTTAATTTCATTAAGACATCAGTGTTATGGACATTCATCTTTCTGATACAACTCAATACATTTCGTTATTGATGACCGTAGTGGGTGCTATGTTAGATTAGATGACAAACCAACCAATCAATAACCGAAATATTCCCGTAGGGGGATAGTGCCGTCAGTGTACCTCACATGGTGCACTGTAGGCATCATTTGAGGTTCTTTGCAGCGTGACCCCTAGCTGCAAACACCTTCATTCCTTTTACTGTACTTCCTTTCATATTCTCTTTCTTCCAGCTTACTTTCCACCTTCTAACAAATGATTCATATTTCAACTGAGAGGTTTTCCTCTTATAACGCCTTTCAAACCTTTTACTGTCAGTTTCCGTTTCAGCGCTGAATGACCTCATAGGTGCCAGTGCTTGGCCTCTGGCCTAAATTCTGTATTCAGGCCAGTTCAGTTTAATTACCGAAATATCACTGTAAATCATACTTTCTTTATTCGACTGAAATATCCGTATAACTGATATTTTCTTACTGATAAATCTATGTCATATTGCCTTTTAACTAAAATATATTATATTATACCAATATATTCTTAAGTAAATATATGACCAAGACATGTTCTCTGCATTATTTCGCTAAAATATGTCACTTATAGATGCCACATGAGTCTGCCAGAGTTCGTTCCTCCTCTCTCTCTCTCTCTCTCTCTCTCTCTCTCTCTCTCTCTGTGTTCAACAACCTTAAAATTGAGATATTTTTCTGTTTAGTTTTCTTCTCACATTTGGGTAAGATAATAATAATTCCATGGGACACCAAAGTTGAAGAGAAAGGAAGGGAAAAAATGGATAAGTATCAGGACCTGAAAATAGAAATAAGAAGGATACTGGATATGCCAGTGGAAATTATACCCATAATCATAGGAACACTAGGCACGATTCCAAGATCCCTGAAAAGGAATCTGGAAAAACTAGAGGCTGGAGTAGCTCCAGGACTAATGCAAAAGTGTGATCCTAGAAACATCGCACATGGAAAGAAAAGTGATGGACTCCTAAGGAGGCAGGGTACATCCCGGAACCCCATACTATAGAAACACCCAGCCGAATTGGAGGAATGGGATAAAAAGAAATAATAATAATTTTATAATAGCCTATAGGAAAAATTCCACATTTGTCGAAAAGTTGTTTCGAGCCATTTATTCTTGACGAGATAAACTAGACAGTAACATAAGTATATGCTTTTGTACAAATGTGAGAATATCTGGGTATCAATGTGTCATAATGCCTAATGTACTAGACTGTGGTCCATGCCCCACGTTAGTCAAGAAGTCGCTGTATTGGGACGAGATATTCGACGACTTATTCAACTTAAAAAAAAAAAAAAAAAAAAAAAAAAAAAAAAAAAAAAAAAACAAACAAACAAACAAACAAACAAACAAACAAACCTGGGCTAGGTACGGGCATAAAGTATGAATAGTCCATCGAACTACCTCCTTAACATCACTCGGGAATCGCTGTGTGTCCCTTTTCCGTAATTCCGGCCAGCGTTATCGAGTTCCGCGTTCCCATTCCCATTTTGGTCAGCTCTTGGGAATTATGTAAATTCCCAACGGGACATTATAGGAGTCATTCCAGTCGGGATGACGTTATTAATGTGAATGGTTTGTGGCGATTAAGGGTGTGAGCTTAAGTTGCATTGTCGGATCTGTTCACATTATCCATTCTCCGGTCAGTGACGCACACACACACACACACACACACACAAACACACACACACTGAATCTACTTCTGTTTTTGCATGTGAATAAAGTATGTATGCGTAAGTGATCATGCATACATGTGCACACGCATGTATGTTAATGGATATATATATATATATATATATATATATATATATAGATATATATATATATATATATATATGTATGTATATATATACGCATATATATACATATACTATATACAAAATAAATAAATAAATCACTTAATTAATAAAGTAAATGCATTATATATGTATATATATATATATATATATATATATATATATATATATATATATATATATATATATATATAATGTAGTATGTACGTATATAGTCATGAGTTTTGGACGTTGAGTTTAACGGACTAAAATATAAGTCTTGTTCTGGTAGAATTGCGTCATGACCCTGTTGACTAAATTGCCGAACTATGTGCGTGATAGACATCTGTAGATTAAGTTCACGGTTCGACACCGAGATAGCTAACAGTTAAGAATTACGATTTTTCCGTCAATTGTTCACGTTCTGAGTGAGCTTCATTGTGTTTCTTTGCGGGTCGACCCCGTTTTGGGAAGGGGTGAACCCTCAACTGAAGAAATGAGTGGATCTCGTATGTAATCACGAAAAAGACCAATGAAAAAAGCTAAGATATTGGTTGATGATATTTTCAGGGGTAAGTCTATAGCCTAACCTCCTCCTAAAAGAGGGTGAAGCACTGTATCTACCAATGGTAAATTTTTTTATGATTACTTTACTGCCAGCTGAGCCAACGTTTATTGGTTATGTTGGCATATATATATATATATATATATATATATATGTGTGTGTGTGTATATATATATATATATATATATATATATATATATATTAATATATATCTATTAGGCAGAAAACCTCACTGATTTTTTTTTTCTCGACAATGCCTCAATAAAGACGAAAGTGCTCAGTACGGATTTCTACCTATCATTTTCCTGTGGTTTTCGCTTATTTAATGAAGTCACTACTGTAATTATATATATATATATATATATATATATATATATATATATATATATATATATATATAGTTTGTACATATATATATATATATATATTTATTTATTTATTTACTGTGTGTGTGTGTGTGTGTGTGTATACAAAGTCAGTTTTCCTTAGATTTATAATATACATTTTCACACTGCCGAGATTCACGCAATTGCTTCGTGTATTTTCTGCTTTAAAATTTCCCTGTACATTCTGTGTACGCGGCACCTTTTTGCTTCTAAAAAGGCCTCATTACATCTTGCGTGATCTGATAAACGTATAATTGTCTATACAGACACGTCCACACTTGTATGTATATTATTGATTTTTGTTTTTATGTAATTAAATATGGTGACTGTGTCTATTTCATTGCATGAGGTAATTAATCTCTAAATTCGGCCTTCTATGAGAGAGAGAGAGAGAGAGAAGAGAGAGAGAGAGAGAGAGAGAGAGAGAGAGAGCATTGATCCCTTCTAGAGAAAGGCAGGTGAAGAAATCCTCACGAGATTTCCACGTGAAGTGACTCTGACGTCATAGGTCCACCCATGATTTCCCTAGACGGTTTTCATATTTTCCATTCTTTATACGACACTTCTTTTTATTATGTTTATTCCTGAGTTTGTGTACTTTTTCTCTGCCTGTTTGTCTGTGCCCATGTAATCCTCTTATCATCCTTAAGTTGAATATGAAAATTAGCCCAAAAGGCCAAGCACTGGGACATATGAGGTCATTCAGCGCTGAAACGGAAATTAGCAGTAAAAGGTTTGAAAGGTGTAATATGAGGAAAACCTCAAGTCAGTTACACTATGAATCAAGTGTTAGGAGAGGATGGAAAGTAAGATGAAGAAAGAGAATATGAAAGGAGGTACAGTAAAAAGAACGAAAGTGGTTGCAGCCAGGGGCCGAAGGGACGCTGCAAAGAACCTTAAATAATGCCTACAGTGCACCGCATGAGGTCCACTGACGGAACTACCCTCCTACGGGGCTTATGCCAACATGCCCCGTAGATGGGTATAGTGCCGTCAGTGCACCTAGTGTGGTGCACTGTAGGTATTACTTAAAGGCCTATGCAGCGTCCCTTGGGATCCTGATACAACCTCTGTCATTCTTTCACTGTACCTCCGTTCATATTCTTTCTTACGTCTGACTTTCCACCCTCTCGAACAATATAGTTTTATGGTGCAACTGCTGTGAGGTTTTCCTCCTGTTACACCTTTCGAACCTTTTTAATGTCCATTTCCGTTTCGGCGTTGAATGACCTCGTAGGTCGCAGCGCTTGGCCTTTAGCCTAAATTCTATGTTCTATTCTGTTTTATTCTTATAATTTCAGGGCCCTATTTACCTGTAAATATGTGTATAGATAAAGCTGTAATGTTAAATTAATAGGCATATATATATATATATATATAATATGATAATATATATTATTATATATATAAATAGTATGTGTATATATATATATAATAGATATAAATTATATATGTATATAGCATATATATATATATATATATATATATATATATATAATATATATATAAATAGTATGTAATAGATATATTATAATATACTATATATATGTGTGTATATATATATTACACCAATAAGTACTACTATATATATATTATAGATATATATATATGCATGTTTATATGTAGCCTTGTGGTTAAAGCGCTCCACTGGACGTCCTGACTTCTTGGTTCCGTGGTTCGCGCCCACGAGCCGACGAATTTCTTATCCATTAAAAAATTCCCCTTCGGTTAACATATATGAAACTATATTAATTCCGAGGTAGAGCAAATTGGATATTAAAGGACATTTGTAGCTTAATATATATGAATGTTTATGTTTATGTATATATATAATATATGAAATTTATATATTAAATATATATATATATATATATATATATATATATATATATCTATATATATATATATATAATATTAATATATAATATAAAATATATATATATATATATATATATATTATATAATATATATATATATATTATTATATATATGTATATAAATTCTTCTGTTTAAACAGGATACGTCTCAAGTATAAAACCCAAAGGCCCGTTATAACACCCTTAGCTTTTAAACCAGAGTGATTTAATGGACCTTTTATACTTGGGATATATACACTATATATATATATATATATATATATATATATATATATATATATATATATATATATACATGCGCCATGTTTCATCGCCAAGATAATACATCATGACGTAATTTACAACGTCTTTTAGTATTGGATTATTAAGTAATCAAAAGACTCTTGTCTTGTAGTTGATAGTTAACTGATATTGAAAAGGTATAAGAACTGCATCGAGACAAAGTCAACGAAGGTAGAAAAGAATGGAGTGACGGAGGCGGGGGCGGGGTCGGGTTGGGGGGGGGGGGGGGAGAAGAATGAATGAAAAGTGAAAAGTCGTAGGGAGCATATTTAATGACAGAAATGTAACATTATACATCGCGGAAGACAGTTGGACTGGAAGAATTTTTAGCTTCTAAAACGAAGAGAATTGGAGCTTTTGATGCTCTCTCTCTCTCTCTTTTGATCATTACCTCTATCGATCTTTTTCCCTCCTTGATTTCAGTCCCCCAGTCACCCTCCACTCTATCTCTCTCTCTATCTCTCTCTCTCTCTCTCTCTCTCTCTGTTTAAATATATATATATATATATATATATATATATAAATATGTATATATATATATATATATATATATATATATATATATATTTTTAAAGGATCAAAATACCCTTGCACATTTAGTAATTAATCTTTGGGTTGTAGCTTTTGAAATTTGATTGGCATTACAACGTGATATCGGAAATCTGACTTGGGGGCGATAAGTAAACTGAAGAGCAAGTGAAGTTGGGTATATTTTAGTTTAACCAGACCACTGAGCTGATTAACAGCTCTCCTAGGGCTGGCCCGAAGGATGAGATGTCTTCACGTGGCTAGGAAACAATTGGTTACTTAGCAACGGGACCTACGGCTTATTGTGGTATCCGAACCACATTATATCGAGAAATGAATATCTAATCACCAGAAATGAATTCCTCTGATTCCGCTTTGGCAGAGCGGGGTAGCGAACTCGGGCTACCAAATCGGTAGGCGAGCACGTAACCCATTCGTCCAATGAGGAAATATGAAGAGCAAGTTGATAGATGTAATGGTGGAGGGAGGATTCCCTGGAGGCATATCTGGCCATTACTTGGTTGAAGTAAAAGTTTAGGTATTAAGATGGAGAGGAACATGTGAAAATGTGGTTTTAAATGCATTTAAGACAGGTGAGTTGGATAAGGAGGAAGTGAAAGAAGCATATAAGAAAAAGTGGGTTGAATTGTGGTGTAAAGAAATGCGCGAGGAGTTCGTGAAATTCCATGATGCAGTCACAGGGACAGCGGGTAGTATTTGTGACACTAATCGATGGGTTTCCAGGTGAAATGAAGCTTTATGGAAGTGATATTGGTCATATACAAAAGGTCATTCAAAATTTGTTTGGGGCATAGCATTAAATGGTATTCTGTTCCAAGAGGTCCACAGTAATAAAAAAATGTTGTGTGTTCGTGTATAATTTAAAACCCCTTTACGAAGCTTTCGAACCCTTCCCTGAAGATGAACCCAGGAAGGAATCGAAAGCTTTGTAAAGGGTTTTTGAATTATACACGAACTCGCAACATTTTTCATTATTGTGGACCTCGTAGAACATTACATATACTTTCGAGATAAAGAGTTTTTCCCAATTAAATGGTATGCCAGGGAAGGTGTACGGTAGGATTCTGAGTGAGAAGGAATGACAGTTGCAGGAAGAAGACTGACAGGGGAAGGACAGTGTCAGTGTAGACAAGGATGGGGAAAAATTTAAGAAGTTTGAAGGGAATGCATGGAACCAGGAAAAAAAGTTTATGAGAGAATTGACAGTGGGGAAATAAGGTGGTTGTTGATTTTATGTTGTTAGTGTAGCATGTGTTCGAATATTCAGTTGCGATAGTGACTGATTTGGTGTGAAGCTAGGTATGGCTGGAGTGATTCAAGAGCTATAGTAGATTCACATCAACTGTGCATCTGATACCTATGTCAGTCCCTTACGATGCTCCTGATTGGCTGTTGATGAGTCAATCACAGTTGCTGGAAACTCTGTCTCGAGAGAGAGTGCACATAAGTAGGATGTATGTTCCACCTCTCCTGAGGGATACTTCTTTCAAAAGTATCCTTCAGGAAAGGTGGAGCATACATACTGCCTATGTGAACTCTCTAGAGAGTTTTCAGCCCTGTGATTGGCTTATCAACAGCCAATCAGGAGCGTCATAAGGGACGGGTCTAGACATCAGATGCACTGGTGATGTGAATCTACTATAGGAGAAAAGACAGTAGATGTGTTTGCAAAGTTGTGAGGTAATGGAACGAGTCGTGAGAAGTGTATGCATGGAAATACAGATGTTTCCTGATGAATTCCGGCGACTTTGGATAGAAACAGTATAACCCAATTGGCCTCAGAGAAGCAACTTGACTGCTGCCATAGAAGTTAAGTTTATCTTAGTTTAACCAGACCACTGAACTGATTAACAGCTCTCCTAGGGCTAACCGGAAGGATTAGATTTTTGTTACGCGGCCAGGAACCAATTGGTTACTTAGCAGCGGGACTTACAGCATATTTTGGGATCTGGACCACATCATTTCGTCAATTTCTAATCACCAGAAATAAATTCCTCTGGTTCCTCACTGGCAGCAGTGGGGAGCGAACTCGGGCTACCAGATTGATAAGCGCGTACGCAACGCACTCGTCCACTGAGGAACTTGCCATAGAAATGAAGCTCCACTTCTCCGTGCTGCCCCCTTTTTTTTTTTCTTTTTACCTAGTCCTTAAAAAGTTTAGTTTCTTGGGCAGTCATCCAAAGGGGTTGTCACTGCTGGGTGTTGCAGCATTTGGTCGCATTTCCTAGGCGCGTGGATTGCACTCGGTCTACCGCCCACTAGTTCACCCAGTTGTAAAAGGGTGCCAGCATCTGCTGGAGTAAAGAAATGTGTGTTGTCTGTTAAGACGTGCTGGGAAACCAAAAGGTTGTACTTGTCTGGCGCTAGTCCCTATAAAGGGAAAAAGGCTTATGGGGTGTGTATTACAATATAGTATATATCAATTAATATATTATATATATATATATATATATATATATATTATATATATATATATATATATATATATATATATATATATATATATATATATATATATATATGTATATATAAATATATATATATATATATATATATATATATATATAATATATATATATAGATATATATATATATATATATATATATATATATATATATATATATATATATATATATATATATATATATATATATATATATATATATATATATATATATATTATACAAACACACACTCACACACGTGTCTCGCTTGAAAGACAAACACGACGCAAACCAACCCAATTTATAAAATGTAAAACATGAAATGCTGCCAATTACCGTCCCTTCTTCTTCTTCTGCAGCGAGACGTCGTTTGAAATGGGATGGGATTTTATGACATTTAGGTTCACTATTTTTCCTCAGAGAGGCCGACCTGCTCCAGAGCTTGAATTCGTGTTCAAGTTTCTCGGAAAAAAAATTACGTGTTTTTTATCTTTCTTCCGAAAGGACGAGAGAGAAAAAAGGTCATATCTTAGATGGGATATGGCATTGAAAAAGTCTCGGTATCAGTTATGAGAAAAGGAAGGTGGCTCATCTGTGGATGCGAAGGAAAGGAGGAAAGTGTGTGTGTATATATATATATATATATATATATATATATATATATACGTATATATATATATATATATATATATATATATATATATATATATATATATATGAATATATATATGTATGTATGTATATACGTATATATATATATATATATATATAATATATATATATATATATATATATATAATATATAAATATCTATATATAATATTTTTTCAGGAAAGGTTACGAGCTTTCTAGGACTAACTGTCCTCATTGTCAAGTACTGTTAGGTATAAAAAAAATGGTAACTTTTCCTGTTAGTAATTGCATGGATGCACAGAACAGTTGCGTGAGTGATGGTTAATATGTGCAATACCACAAGAAAATGACAAGCAGAAAGCCACTGACCCTCTGCCTGTTATTTTCCTCTGTGGGTATTTATATAATGAAGTCACTGAATTTTTAAGCATGCATATAATATATATATATATATATATATATATTTATATATATGCTATATATATGCTGTATATATACATATATACATATAGATATATATATATATACATACATATATATGCTGTATATATATACATATATATATATATATATATTATATTATATATATAATATATATATATAATTATTATATATAAATAATAAATATATATTTATATAATTAGGTGAACTAAAAAAAAAGAATTAGTTTCTGGCCTTAGGGAAATCTTTAAAGTTACGATTTTTTTTTCTACAAACCATCTTAAATTAATCCTTTATGAAGAGCATCTTACAATATCATTTTGTTTCAAGACAATTAAAAGTTTAATTTTTTTTCTGTGATGCAGGTTATAAGTTTTGATTTTTATTCCTAAAATATTGGAAATTCTTTGACTTCTTAAATCTTCTAAATTGGCATGATTAGATTCTTCACAAGTGAACTTTAATTTTACCAATACAATATTTTCTTCGATGTTTATGATGTTTGTAATAAGGATGAAACTGTCAAATTCTTTGAATGAACGGGATTTGCACTCTTTCAGTACTGAAGAAATATTATGAATTTATGGAGACAAAAGAAGA
>NC_061097.1:41081205-41101205 GCF_015104395.2 Macrobrachium nipponense
GCATTGGGTATTGAAAACATTTGAGGGATATAAATAGTGTTATTCCCGTTGCTGAAAAACCACTGGTTCCATGCAACGAAAAAACACCATACACTAATAATAATAATAATAGTGTTATTCGTAAATATGAAAGAACTACAGGTATGGATAGCTTAAGTATAAACTACTGAGAAATGATTTACTAAATGATTTGGTTTTTTTCATTTAGGTTACATATACGTTTTGATACTTAAATTATTAGAAGGTTATCGGCAGATTATTGATACAAAAGAGGACTAAAAGCTTTTGATTTCGATACATATGATTTTTTGAGAAGTTTTCATAGATAACACTTACGTTTTATATACATTAATTAATGAAACAGAGAGAGATATGAATTTTTATATCAAAGTAAAAGATTTTAGTTTTTTATATAGATATATCAGTTTATACTTTTGATAAATAGAGATGTTTCAGCTAACACTAGTTGTTTTCATTTCTCCTCTTTAATTTCTCTATGGAAAAGCAAATTTACAAGGAAAAGTCCATATTATTTCCTCTTACTTGATGGTAACTGCCAGTTGTTGTGCTGGCGAAATATCATCTCTGAATGTCGTATTTCTTTTAGCAACTGGTCATGTAGACGTGACAAGAGTTCTTCAAAGGTTGTTTTAGACATTCTCAAGTAATGAAAAATTTATCATTATCTCTCTTCAGCTCCTCGAAAATGGTGGCAATTGCGCCATACAAGTGCCTTTGTGTATTCAAAGGGTGTACCCAGTGAATTCTAGGTTTTCTCATCTTTTTTCTCAAATGTAATAAATAAAGACAATAATTTTCTCCTCCTGTCCATCTAGTGACCAATACAGGCTGAGAGAAGACTGCAAGCGTTTGTCAAAAATTGGATCACTTTGTACGGCAGTCGGACAAATGTACGATTTGCGCAATTTTGTGTCGCATTTAGATCCGGCACTGCAATCGTATATTGGTCCGACAAGAATCGCATAGTGTGAAAGGGCCCTAAGGGGTACCTAATATGGTTTCAAGTATTTTAGTATAGATTTTTTTTCTAAAGATTTATATGTACTACATATTTATATAATTTTGTTGGACTATATCCAAGATTTGATTTCACTAAACTTCTATCACGGTAACCTCACTTGAACGCTTTAAGATTTAGGATATCCGATTCCCCTAGTTTCTTCGGTGTAAAATTGAAAAAAAAAAATTCTTAAAAAAAGATTTCTACATTTTTTAAATTTAAAAAACTTTTTTTCCTGAGGAGTTTTTGGAGAATGTTCCATAGCCAGTCATCATGTTACCCCAGAACACCTTTCTTCGTTATAAAAGAAAGCAAGAAAAAAAAAAACTGGTGTTAGGGTTTCCTTCTCAATTTGCATTTTACGCCTCTCTCTCTCTCTCTTCTCTCTCTCTCTCTCTCTCTCTCTTTCTCTCTCTCTCTGCATACACACACACACACACACACACACACAAGGCGTTTAAAGCGACAACCAACCCAGCCTTCCTGTCTACGTGTAATTTGATCTCCCTTATTCTTGAAGTGAGTTCCTGTGAAAGGGAATACGAACGACGCATTAAAGTATATTTGGTTTCAAGCTTAATTAGTAAGAACAAGCATACTCGAACGAAAATGGGTTTCACTTCCCACTTACGTGAGGGAGAGAAAAAAGATCCTTTGATGGCAGCTTGTTGAATAGTTTTCGATTCCCGACGAGATTTCGTTCAGAAAGAGAGAGAGAGAGAGAGAGAGACAGAAGACTGAGAGCGAGAGAGAGACGATTAGAGAGAGAGAGAGAGAGAGAGAGAGGTGGATGTGGGTAGGAGGGATGAGGGGGGGGGGAGAGCAATTGTTTTATGTAGGAAATTTGCTGCTGTTTGTTTGTGTACAATTTTTTACATACACATGTATGTTTGTATATCCACACGGATGCATGTTTAAACACATTTATGAATGTGAATTTGAGTTCTAACTCCTTTTGTCGACATTATAAAGATTTAGAGTAAGAGAGAATTACAGATGTTTTGTCCGTAAAAGGAGACTATTGAGATAGCTATATGTCTGTCCGCACTTTTTTTTGTCTGCCCTCAGATCTTAAAATCTGCTGAGGCTAGAGGGCTGCAAATTGCTATGTTGATCATCCACCCGCCAATCATCAAACATTCAAAATTGTAGCCCTCTATCCTCAGTAGATTTTATTTTATTTGTTTAAAGTTAGCCATGATCGTGCATCTGGCAGTGATGTAGGCCAGGCCACCACAAGACCGTGGTTAAAGTTTCATGGTCCGCGGGTCATACAGCATTATATGCTGTACAGAAATCTCAATTGCGCTGAAGAAACTTTGGCGCATTTTTTTACTTATTCAAAGTTTTATGATTTTTTTTTTTTTTCACTAGAATTGGATACTTGTGTTTCTGTGGTCCGTTTTGTTTTTCCGAAGAACCACCAAGATGTTAATACCTGTATGGTAACGGGGAATAGTATGAGAGAGAGAGAGAGAGAGAGAGAGAGAGAGAGAGAGAGAGAGAGAATATCAGATTAATGTCTGATTGTGAGAATAGGTATATCAGATTAATTTATAATAAAATCCGAGTGGATCTTTCTTGCTTGTCCGCCCCGGGTGGTGGCTGTGTAGGTAGGGATCGGAAGAATAGGGGAGACATGACACATCCACCCTCCCCTGGTAAACCTCTTTGTCCACCCTGGGTGGAGCAGGGTAGGTAGATGTTGTTGTATTTACTTTCCATTTTTCTTTCTCGAAACGAAGATCTGTATCACAAATGCAGTCACTTCTTCTGCCTGAGGGGATGGGGAGGGTAGGGGAGACATGGCGAGCAGCGCCGGGTTCCAACGCAACGTATATATAACGCGCCATCAGCTCATATATGAAGGGTGCATCAGATTAATATCTGGATATGAGAGTATATGATATTAACATCTGATAAGAAATAGGAAAAGAGATAAAAAAAAACGCTCTTAATCTGTACGTATATTGAAAAATCGAAAGTTGCTCCCACGAACGAAGCCAGTGGGTTATCAACTTCGAAACTCGACTCTTGTTTTAGACAGCAGCCGAATCAAAAGTCAAGTTCTAATCCCACCTGTTAAAAGGAACACTTCGAAGGGTTGGCATGTCAGGGAGTTGTTTGAGGAGGAGGGACGGTGGGGGGAAGGGGGCCCTTGGGGGCGGGAGAGGCTGGGGAAGACAGTTCTGAGGAATTAAAACAAAGTTGAGTGAAGAATTGGTGGAATTAGGGTCAGCATTGTTTAAGGATGCTCTGTAAACACACAAATGCACGCACCACAAACTGACAGAGAGAGAGAGAGAGAGAGAGAGAGAGATTTTATGGGCTTTATCCGCAGCATCTGTCTAGTCAGTGTTCTGCTTTTGTGTTCATGTAATCTCTTCTTCCGCATCCTCCTCCTCCTCCTCCTCCGTAATTTTGAGGAAAGTTATTTCATCAGTGAAGAATGCTCAAGAGTCGGACTTCCATTTAGAAAGAGTATACGAGGAAATAACTCGCATGAAGAAACAAGAAGGCAGAGAGAGCAAAATGAAAAAAATATCTTTGTTATCTTACACCTTCATCTCCTTTGGAAAGGATGAGCTAGAGGGATACTGCCTGTTGTTTTTCTCAGCAAATCTTTAAGGATGAGAATGCTAGCCCCATACCTTTTGCTGACTCGGCAAATGCTGGTAAGTGTGCGACTGAGAGCAGTCCACTAACGTAGCAAGTTGTATAATTATTTGTATGGTGATATATTTGCGCATAAAGTTACAAATATTTTTGAAGGGCTACAAAAACTTTTAGCTTTCGTCCGTCTTCTGTGGACTTGACGCATCACGTCACTCTGACTAGTTTTTTTATGTATTTGTATATATGTTATGGTAAATCTTTAGGAAATATGTGAAATGACCAATTCTCTTAAGAACATCTGAACCCCGGGGACTAAAGTAGATTCACATCAACTGTGCATCTGATGTGCAGGCCAGTCTCTTACGACGCTCCTGATTGGCTGTTGATAAGCCAATCACAGGGCTGGAAACTCAGTCTCTCGAGAGAGTTCACATAGGTAGGATATATGCTCCACCTCTCCTGTGTGCAGCCAATCAGGAGCGTCGTAAAGGACGGGCTTGGACATCAAATGCATGGTTGATGTGAATCTACCAGAGCATTAAACACGGTGAAATAGTGATTCATGTAGTACACTGTTTTGCCACATTTAGTACTAAACCTGCAGTGGTCAGTTGTATTTCTATGATTTTAGTACTAGCCTCTGGGGGATCAGATGTGCTTAAGGACATTTGATCTTCCCAAGGGCGAGTACAATACACGGCGAAACACAGAGAAATCAATGTTTCGCCGTGTCTAGTAATAGACCTCGGAATCTAATGTTCCTAAGCGAGAATTGGTCATTTCACATATTCCCTAGGGATTTCACATATTTTCTGTAACACAATACATGCACACACACACACACACACACACACACATATATATATATATATATATACATACACATATACTTGCTGACCAGCCTGGTGCTGCCCGGGAAAACTATGGATGACATCTGATGAACTCTCTCTCTCTCTCTCTCTCTCTCTCTCTCTCTCTCTCTCAGTTACATTGCCCAGAATTTTTGACATTTTATATTCACTTCTCACCATCCGTCCTATTAGGGCTAAACTTGGATTTGAAAGGCATTGGGAGTGTCTATTCATCCCAGCACCTGAAAATGCTATGGCTTAGACACTAATGTCCATCATTTTTTACATTTTATTTTTCATTTGTTCTCACCCCACTCCCTGTCAGGGCTGAACTTGGACTTAAAGGGGATCGGGAATGTCACTATTTATCTGAGTGACCTAAAAAAACTATGGATTAGAGACTAACATCAGTAGTTTTCATTTATTTTTACATGTCACCACCTTCCCACCCACCCTTTCTATTGGGGCTGAACTTTGCGTAAAGGGCATCGGAAGTGTCACTATTCATCTCACTGACCTTGAAAACTATGGATTAGACACTAATATCTGTCGTTCTCAGTTATTTTTATATTTCACTCTTTCCCACTCCCTTCTTACAACCCCACCCCCTTTGGTTGTCTTACCCCCACAATATTCTTTTGCAGATGGTAAGCCATATGCATACCAAGTTCAGTTGAAATTGCTCAATGCATATCAAAGTGTATGTGGCACATATACACATACACATACATACATACATACATTTATCATTTATGTGTATGTATATATATATATATATATATATATATATATATAATATATATATAAAATATATACACACACACACACACGCACAATGTCACTTTCTTATAAAGTATAAAAAAGAAAACTTGACTTGAACAGAAACCCCAAAGAATCCCTGGTGAAAGACTTGCGTTCCTAACCGAGTCTTTGTTCGTGCTAAGCTTTCCGTCGGATCCCAGTTCCGATACTCCTCCTTGAAGGGATTGCCGCCGTTGGAAGTTTTCAGAAGTTTGGGGACGAAACTTTGAGGCATTATAGACTGCGCTGCTGCATTCTCAATTAGCTCGTGTGTCTACTCGGGCGGCAGGGGTGAGAAAAGCAGTTGTTAAAGAATACTCAGTCGAGTTTTTTTGTTCAGCCGGTTGTGGTGGCCTGTGTTGTTGCGTTGCCAGATACACGATCATAGCTAGCTTTAACCTTAGATAAAATAAAAAAAAAACCTCTGAGGCTAGATGGCTGCACATTGGTATGTTTGACGATTGGAGGGTGGATGATCAAGATTCCAATTTGCAGCCCTCTAGCCTCAGTAGTTTTTAAGGTGTGAGGGCGGGTATAGTACCCTCTCAGCTTCTTGATTTCTTCACAATTTTTTATATACGTTTGTCACTATAAAGTCTGAGATCCAAAACAAAGGCTACAGCAAAAGATATGATGAAATTCTGATGGCCGCACAAGATTCGAACATGCATCCGGAGTATCTGAATGAGGTCATATTACTCGCCTAACTACAGGCTATATAGTGACAAGCGTATCTAAAAAGTGTGGAGAAATTGAGAAGTGGTTATTATAATTGCATGTGTCTAGTAAAATTGACGGGTAGATTCTATATTATCACAAAATTAGCACAGTTGGCTTTTTCATTTCCGAGGAAAGTGGAAAGTTATTTGCTTCTTTTTCCTGTTCCAGATGTCGTCTCTTTCGTATTGTAGACCCTGTGGTTTCAGATACCACATCTTCAGTTGCTACTTCTCATTAAGGTGCCATTCAGTCTGTTAGTCAATCAGATCTTGCTCATTCCTTATGTAGGTCTTTATAGATTCCAAACGTTCTTTACCCCTTCCAGACCCTGTTTGCTCAAATTCCAGTCAATCAGGTCCTGTTCATTCTTCACGTAGGTCCAGGGCCCGCATTTTCTGATCGTTCACATTCTGCCAAACCACTTTTCATCTAGTTCCATCTCATTTGCATCCTACGTGACCAGTCCCCTCTCGTCCAGTGCCCATCCTTTCACATTTTTTTTTCATTCAGCTCAGATCTTGCTTATTCTGATCATACATGCTCTATTCGTACTCAAGCAGACCCTAAATATTCAAGTTCCTCTCATCTCTCATGCAAATCCTGCTTTCAGTCTTACACATTCAGTTCCCCGCTCATTCGGTTTCCTTCTTGTTTAAGCTGTATTTATTCGGGTCTCACTTATTCCTCGTTCTTGCTCAGGGACTGGTACAGGTCTTGTTATTCAGACAACATCAGTTAAATCCCTCCCACTCATTCAGAGCTCCCTTGAGTCGGGTATTGCCACTCCTTAAGATCCTGCTCCCTGCTGCCGATATCCATGACATTTCAGGCCTCACGGATCAGAGAGAGAGAGAGAGAGCAACGCCAGTTAATCCTGGAGGCGATAAGCTGCTGCTTTTATCACCGTCGCTTGGCTCCCTTTGCTTGCCAGTGTTTGTCTGGCTTTATTTATCCCTGCATCCGGAATGCGGCTGTTTCTCCCCTGGACCGTTATCTGCGGAAGTAAACAAGGAACATTACAATGCCATAGTCGGGTGAATGAATGATAACGACCTGGTGCAGAAATTGAGACGTAAATGTTAAAGAATGAAGAATAATTTAGTGAACGAATAAGTAAATAGTTAAATGATAGCAGGCACTACCATATTCGAATTTTAAAAATAGAATCGAGGGTGAACACGGTTGTAAAATGCATAGAAAATAATCACATTTGTAATTGAGTCAAAACGGAAGACAGCAAACTTGAGGACGGTTCAACGATAACATCAATAGAAAAGTATTCTGAGGACGCATATGTGGGCCAGTGTCCAGATACTGACCAGAAACTGTTAGTTATCGAATTCAGACGAAGTTTTAATGGTAAGGGGAGATATTATATTTCTGAGGCAGCTCTATTTTTTCATTTATTTTTTTTATTTTACGGAGGCGACTATTAGATTTGGTAATCAAAATGTACAGTTACGATGCTGCTTAAATCTGGAACTTCTGATTCGAGACAGCAATCTACCTGCAAAAAAAAAAAAATTTTTTTTTTTTTTTTTTTTTTTAAAATTTTTTTTTTTTTTTTTTTTTTTTTTTGTGAAAGTTATACACCCTATACACTAATCTAAAAAAAAAAGAAAAAAGAGAGAGAGAGAGAAAAAAAAAACACCCTCTGGTGCAGGCCATAAGCTTAGTATTCAACCTTACAAAATGTCTCTGCTTTCCAAAATTTACATTTCTATCTCTCCCAAAATCTAGTCACATGTTGTTGGTTACGAGGCCAACCTCTTGAGATTTTCATATTATTTTATCCACAATTTGATTTTTTCCAATAGGTCTGCTAAAAAAAAAAAAAAAGATAGCACTGCTAACAAACATACAGAATAACTAACCGACCCAAAACCTTAGCACCAAGTGCTGAGGTAATAATGACACAGCCTCCAGACCCACTCGTTGCAATTTGGCTTCTGAGACCTTTTGGTTTTCGAAGCTTTAAAGTCATTAGATGCTTCTATCCATACTAGTTAGGACACAACTTTTGTGTGAACATCATATCCTAATTTAATTGTGAAGCTACCTGTTGAAAATTTGATTATCACAAATGAGAGGCGTAATAAATACTGATGGTGGATTATTCAAGTCATTCATTTTGAATCATCCCAATGAAAATTAAATGCCCCGCCATAATGAACGACGTAATTTGGAAACTGTCATATTAATTATGATGATATTACAATTATTTTCATCTTTGTGATAACAACTATATATTTTATACCATACACAATTTCCCCCTTTGGGGATGTAGCTCCGGGAAGTTTGTCAGGAATGAGGTTGCCAGCCCCAAGGCCTTCCCAACTGGGCTCATGCGGCATATGTACCGACGGTCTCTGGCATTGTCTGGAGGCCACCCATCCAAGTAGTGACCACACGTGATCGTATGCCCATCCGCCTCTTACCCGCAGGGAGTGGTACCAGAAGTTAAACGCTACCAGATTTCATGTTACGTGCGAGATTCTTATTACAAAGGCAATGAATTTATCTGTTACAGTAAATTCACATCAACCGTGCATCTGATGTCTAGGCCAGTCCCTTACGACGCTCCTGATTGGCTGTTGATAAGCCAATCATAGTGTTGGAAACTCTCAGTCTCTCTCGAGCGTTCACATAGGCAGGATGTATGTTCTACCTCTCCTGGGAGCTACGTGTTTCAAAAGTGTCCCTCAGGAGAGGTGGAACATAACATCCTGCCTATGTGAACTCGCGAGAGAGATTGAGAGTTTCCAGCCCTGTGAGTGGCTTATCAACAGCTAATCAGGAGCGTCGTAAGTGACTGGCCTAGACATCAGATGCACGGTTGATGTGAAAATACTATAGTATGACCGCCTAATTCCGAATCATTTGGACCATTATGACTAACAGTACCTCCGAAGAAATGGGGATCAAGGAAGCCGACTCTGTAGAATCTGCCTCCTCGTTGGACGAGTGGCTTTCGCGCTCGGCTACCAATCCGGTGGTCCGAAGTTCGATTCTCGGCTCGGCCAACGCGGAAGCAGAGGAATTTATTTCTGGTGATAGAAATTCATTTCTCGGTATAATGTGGTTCGGATCCCACAATAAACTGTAGGTCCCGTTGCTAGTTGACCAATTGGTTCCTAGCTACGTAAAAATATCTAATCCTTCGGGCCAGCCCTAGGAGGGCTGTTAATCAGCTCAGTGGTCTGGTTAAACTAAGATATACTAAACTTAGAATCTGCCTTGATAAACTGCCCGAGATAATGAGGGAGAAAAGACTGACGAGGAAAATTCAAGCAATTCAGAGGGAAGCTGCAGTCAAGCAAGGCCGAACCTGTAACGAAGCTCCTCAGCCTCAGTGGCGTGGTTGGTACGGTGTTAGCGTTCCCACCTCGGTGGTCGCGAGTTCGATTCTCGGCCATTCCATTGAGGAGTGAGAGATGTGTATTTCTGGTGATAGAAGTTCACTCACGACGTGGTTCGGAAGTCACGTAAAGCCGTTGGTCCCGTTGCTGAATAACTACTGGTTCCATGCTACGTAAAAATACCATACAAACGAAACGAACCTGTAACAGTCAGTTTGCTGCTGTGGCAGTCACCACTCAAGTCGCTCTCAAGATCCGCGCAAGAACGCCTCGGCAGACTTTGAAAAAAGTCGTTTGGCTCTATCCAACCCCCATCCTTTCTTGAGTATTGCAAAGTTGCCATTTTGATAAGTCGATTTTGCACTTAGAGACGTATATAAAGGGTAATAATGATAAGTACTAACTAGCTTTATATAAATTCTCCATGCCCCTCTGTCTTCTTTAAACTAACAAAAGATAAGAACAGGAAGCAACAAATAGAAATTTTGGAGCTGGCGTCAAAAGTTCACAACAGTGAAAGTATATATATATATATATATATATATATATATATATATATATATATATATATATATATATATATATATATACATTTATATCTATGTATGTGTGTATGTATCTATGCTTGTCCGTCCTTGAAAATATTTTAATAAAGGTCATTCATACAGGTGTTAATATGGTTTCCAAAGGTAAAGATTGGAGGAGAGGAGAGAATATAGAGAGAAGGACCAAAGAGGGGAAAAGAAGGAGGAGAGAGATGAGAGAGAGAGAGCCTTACGAGAGAGGGGGGGGGGAGGCGAGAGTAGGGGGGGGGGAGAGAGAGAGCGAGAGCGAGAGAGAGAGAGAGAGAGGGACGGGAGGGGAGAGAGAGCAGAAAAAATCCCTTTATTTTCCAAGTTTGGTACCAAAACTACAAAAATCTTGAATTAAAATGTTTGCAAGGATTGGACAGGTATAGATACATTCATACACACACACACACACACACACACACATATATATATATATATATATATATATATATATATATATATATATATATATATATATATGTATATGTATATACAGCCAAGCTCAAGAGAAGCGAGAGAGAGAGGATGAACATGCAGGAAAAACAAGACTTCCTTTCACTTTCTGAAGAAAGCACAGATCCTAAAGCAGTATTGCGAAGCGGCCCAGAAGGGGAGAGAGAGAGAGAGAGAGAGAGAGAGAGAGAGAGAGAGGGTAAAAAACGGATAAAACTCTTTAGTCATCCTGCATCTTCCTCACATAATCACCGGCGTCTTTTCTCTTTAACTTGGGCATCTTCTTTTTGACTCTCATCTCGCTTCATATTAACCCAACAAGATCACAAAAACGGAGAGGGGGGGTATGGGGGCCGGAGGTGGCGGGTATTCCTGGGCATGTTGGTCGTGGACAGTACGGGGGGTGGAGGGAGATCAGGTTCTATGAAGTGTGTCGAAGGGATAATGCTTCATTAGGGACGACTTTTATGAAAGGGTAGGTTTCTTTTTTTTTTTCTTTGCGTTGCAGGCTCTCTCTCTCTCTCTCTCTCTCTCTCTCTCTCTCTCTCTCTCTCTCCACATCCTTCTGAAACCACCTTTCAAATAATTCTGTTTAAATCTTATTCCTTACATGGAAAAGAAACGAAAGGTTCTCTTCTCTCTCTCTCTCTCTCTCTCTCTCTCTCTCTCTCTCTCCCTTTGAAACCACCTTTCAGATAATACTGTTTTCTTATGTGTATTTGGGTCCTGGTTAAAATCTTATTCCTTACATGGAAAAGAACGAAAGGTTCTCTCTCTCTCTCTCTCTCTCTCTCTCTCTCTCTCCTCTCTCTCTCTCTCTCTTTCAAACCATCCTCCTTTGAAACACCTTTCGATAATACTGTTTTCTTATGTGTATTTGGGTCCTGGTTAAAATCTTATTCCTTACATGGAAAAGAACGAAAGGTTCTCTCTCTCTCTCTCTCTCTCTCTCTCTCTCTCTCTCTCTCCTGAAAAACTCCCTTCCAAAATTGTATTATCACGCATTGCCGTTTTTTGTATTTTTTCCTTTTGCAATGGTTTTTATAAGATAAAATATCCGCCCTTAGTTCTATTCTTGTACCTTTTAACTGAATATCTCATGCCGATTTTATAGAGCAAGTTTCGATATTTACCTTTTAGTCAATCTGTTAGTATTCCACTTTTGTAAGTTCCATGTTGGACGAGTGGTTTTCGAGCTCGGCTGCCAATTCGGTGGTCCGAGTTCGACTCCCTGCTCTGTCAACGCGGAATCAGAGGAATTTATTTCTGGTGATAGAAACTCATTTCTAGATATAGTGTGGTTCGGATCCCACAATAAACTGTAGGTCCCGTTGCTAGGTGACCAATTGGTTCCTAGCCACGTAAAAATATCTAATCCTTCGGGCCAGCCCTAGGAGAGCTGTTAATCAGCTCAGTGGTCTGGTTAAACTAAGATATACTTAACTTGTTTCCACTTCTGTAGACGTTTTGAAACTGACCGTGAAATTGATTACTTACCTGTCTGTGATGGCTGCAACGTGCCTTTTTAATTTAAAATCCAGAACATCGCCAGAATGAATATCGAAAATAGCGAGTGTCGTCTGATTTAACTGAAACTTGAGGTCCTATGGTCCGTCTCTTGTGTCAAATCAGTCCTGATTGCTGTCATTATTCAGATCTCCCCATTTTGGGCAACCGATTGGACGTGTTTTTGGTTTGTGGGAATTTCGTTCCCCCACACACTTATTTACACGTCTTTTTGTTTGTGGGAATTTCGTTCCCCCACACACTTATTTACACGTCTTTTGGTTTGTGGGAATTTCGTTCCCCACACACTTATTTTACACAAGACTCTTTTTTGTTTGTGGGAATTTCGTTCCCCCACACACTCATTTTACCACGTTTTTCTTTTTGTTTGGGGGAATTCGTTTCCCCCACACCCACTTTATTTACACGTCTGGTTTGTGGGAATTTCGTTCCCCCTCCACACCATTTACAGTCTTTTTGTTTGGGAATTTCGTCCCCACACAATAGACACGTTTTTGTTTGTGGGAATTTCGTTCCCCCACACACTTATTTACACGTCTTGTGGTTTGTGGCAAATTCGTTCCCCCTTCACACTCATTTACACGTCTTTTTGTTTGTGGGAAATTCGTTCCCCCACACACTTATTTACACGTTTTGTGGTTTGATTCGTTCCATTACACAGTTTCTTACACATCTTTTGGTTTGTGGGAAATTCGTTCCCCCAAACACTCATTTACACGTCTTGTGGTTTGTGGGGATTTGTTCCATTACACACTTTCTTACACATCTTTTGGTTTGTGGGAAATTCGTTTCCCCCACACACTTACTTACACGTCTTGTGGTTTGTGGGGATTTGTTCCCATACACACTTTCTTACACATCTTTAGGTTTGTGGGAAGTTCGTTCCATTACACACTTATTTACACGTCTCGTGGTTTGCTGGAATTTGTTCCCATACACACAATTTCTTACACATCTTTTGGTTTGTGGGAAATTCGTTCCCCCACACACTTACACGCCTTGTGGTTAGTGGGATTTGTTCCTATGCACACTTTCTGACACATCTTTTCGTTCGTGGGAAATTCGTCACCCCCCCCCCCCCCACACACACATATACTTTGTAGTTTGTTTATATAACCTACAGCTTTGTCACTAGTGGCGGGGGGTGTGGGGAGGGGGTGTCTTGAAATGACCTCCTTATTGAAAGAAATTTGCCCCATTGATTTCCAGAGCAAGAGCAAACTGGACCTGTAACCAGATACCCAGGCCTTGTGCTCTGACATTATCCTGTAAATTACAGACTCGCTTCTACGTAGTAATAGGTACATAAAACACATGAATGTCCTTACAATTAAAGCTTGATATTACCGAAGTACTCATTACGTTGCAGTAATGGTAATTATGATGGCATTTTCAAAATACACTGCAATTAAGGCCTTGTTCATCGGGACAGGACGTGTAATCATTGTAATTATTGCAATTATCGGAGGGTTACAGCCCAAGGTTCAGGTCGTGACGTCACTGTTTAAGCAGTTCCCAGGTCATGAGGGCGAAATCTAGTTGGATATACAAGGACAATTCATTCTTATGGTCGAAGAGTCTCTCGGGTTCCACCAACTTTTATAGTATGCAGAGGCACTTGTTGCTGGTGCTATTTTCAACAGGTGTTTTATCAAAGACAGAGAGAGAGAGAGAGAGAGAGAGAGAGAGAGAGAGAGAGAAGCATAGCAGACAAAAAGAGAAAGGTACTCGCTTGCTCCTATCCGCTATATATATATATATATATATATATATATATATATATATATATATATATGTATATATATATATATATTGTAGAGAGAGAGAGGGGGGGGGCAGTAGTTTATTATGACAAGAAAGTGTTGCACATTATTAAATTACCATTTTTGTTATAGCAGTTGCATTTTTTTTTTAAACAATGCCTATGGAAAAGACAACCCAGTGTCCCTGTCTAGCCCAGGCCAGAAGAAAACAAGATGCATGAGTCGGAAGGGAGAACGATGCGGCGTAATCACGAAGGAACCAGTAGACCTTTTTGCCTTTTGAAGGAAGAAAAGTTATGAGTCAGGAAAAACAGAAGCAGGGAGACAATTCGAAAGCTTGTCGTGAAGACGTTGATTATATCAGTCATTTATATTCCTTTGTATTACTTTAAGAATAACTGACCCTTGCTCCAATTTACATTACAGAGAAAGCATATTATTTTCCTTCAGATTATTATTATTATTATTATTCAGATGATGAACCTTACTCATGTGGAACTAACTCACAGGGGCCATTGACTTGAAATTCAAGCTTCTAAAGAATATAGTGTTCATTAGACAGAAGTAACAGAAGGTATTGGAAAATATAGAAAGAAGAGATCACTTAAAAATGAAAAATTAAATTAACAAATATATGAATGAATAGATGAAAATGTGAGTAGATTATTAAAATACAATGTAATACAAGCAGGATTAGGATAGGATAGGAAGGTAGATGAAAAGAAGGGGTTCATAAGGAAACTGATGCATGATAAGGATTGCAATGCAGGAGCTGGCTCTGTAATTCTTTGGGGGCAGACTCCAGGAAGGGGTTGCCTCACCGTGACTTGAAGAAGTTCCAAAGCCCCAGTAACTGAAGTTGCCGGATTGGTAAGGATGGTTGTGCTGTGTTAATCTTACAAATAGAAGTTTTTTTTTTCTTAATCTTACAAACAGAAGTTTTTTTTTTTTTTTTTAATCTTACAAACGAGTTTTTTTTTTTTTTTTTTTTTTTTTTTGCAAGCCAAAGTAATCTCAAGTTCATGATCTGATCTTTCTACCTATTTCGAATGGTATTTCACCAAGTTCTCTTTCCCTATAACGTCTTTAGAGAGAGAGAGAGAGAGAGAGAGAGAGAGAGAGAGAGAGAGAGAGAGAGAGAGAGAGATTCAACATGAGTTATTCTAACGTAAGAGAGAAGGACAGAATAAAACTGCAGAGCGGAAAACCAACGAGCTTTCATCAACAGTGTGTGTATATATATATATATATATATATATATATATATATACTATATATATATATATATATAAAACTGTGAACTTTAAAACCAATGTTCAGTAATTCATCCAAAATGTGCTCCTCCCTCTTTTTATTGAGTATATATATCTTTGGTCATTTATTACTGCAAAATTGGTTCATTTTATCGTACGTACAGTGGGGCTCAAATCTCATGCGACATGATTCTTTTTGTATCGTCCATATTTTCAGACTCAACGTGATGTTGGCAAGTAGTGCTATTATTTTTCTTGTTTTTTATTTTTAATGTCATTCATGTCGAAAAGTTTGCGAATTCACAGCTAGCCTTATTTTCCTTATGGTTAAATAGATATGATCCCTTTTATGCATGGTATACTTCTTAATTTGTGTGATTTGAATTTATTTTTGATTTTTTTTTTATCTTTACGTTGTTCAGTTCAAGTGTGGTGTGATAAGGTTAGCGGTGCCAGCAATGAAAGCACACTTAACATGCTCCTCGAACTGGTCAACTTAACCATGTCTGCAGCATTATGACAGTACACCTAATAAGCTCAACAGTCATAACAACAATTTCAATGTAGGAATATGAATTAAAACAAGTTTTATTTGAATGTTGAAGATTTCGGCTGCGTTTAAGCTGCCTGTATGTTGGAAAATGTGTTATAGGCCTAAAAAAATCATCTAAGCCATCTGAGATGTAATCTTTTACTAATGAATTTATTTGTAGAGATTACCTGTTCTTTGAGGAATATGAATTACAACCAGTTTTCTTTGAATGTTGAAGTTTCAGGCTGTGTTTAAGCTGTCTGTATGTTGCAAAATGATTTATAGGCCTAGAAAAATAATCTAAGCTTTCTGAGATGTAATCTTTACTAATGTTTTTATTTGCATAGATTACCTGTTCTTTGAGGAATAAAAGATGATGACGATTTTGGTTATATGGAGAAGATGGCCATTAATCGAAATATCATAAGGATTAATATCAAGGCATATGGAACACTTGTTTTTCAACTGGTTTACAATATTATATATTCTTAAAAGTCCTTCTGTTCGCTTTTGGTATATAACTTATTCTTTCATAAGGTAACTTGAAGTGCAAGAATGTGTAGATAACCTCATTTGCTTTCTGGCCAGAAATTGTTAATATAGAGATGTGAATGTTAAGTGTAAAGTAAAGAAATCTACACCTAGGCCTAGGAATAATATCTTGGCTTTGACAAGTAGGCGAATATTTGCTAGTATGCTATCAGTTTTGAAATATTTAAGAAAGATAACAAATTATGTATGAAAATCCAAATATTCCTTTAACATATATAAAGTAAATGTTTTCAAGATAATTTAATGGTCGCTACTCATTGTAGACCTACTTATATACCAGGTGGTTGTTGTTGCACCGACACTGATACGTCACACTTGCGCTCCTCACACGTTGATATCGGTGGGCGCATTCTACTTTTGTATATACATATTTAAATTTTTTCAGCGTTGAGGGTAAAAGCAATCAAACATGACTATTTAAAATTTTACCTTTGCTTTGGAAGCATTATCAATGTTACGACAATTTTTTTCGTTTTTTTGTTATTTATTTAACATTTAAACCGAGGTTTGATGGCGACTTCGTTTTGGTCAAATGCTTCAGCAATGAGTGAACGAAAGTTTTGAAAATGTTTCGTAAGGGTTTTTCTGAAATTTGGCTACACGTGACATTTTCTTACAATTTTTAAATATATGACAGATTTCACTCATATGAAACATATTATGGCCTTAGTGTATGCGATAATCGCGTTTTCGCATTGAAATAAAAGATAAATATGGAGCATGCTAGGTTGCCAGTTAGTGAATTTTGAACGAAATCCTATGGAGTCATGTTACTGTCTCTTCTTTCAGATATTCATAAAATTTAACTTTTGATATTCTTGGGTAACAGAATCTATTTTGGTAATGGTGGCAGGTGTGATGAACACCTGTAAGTTGACCTGCACACCTGTTCGATGAACATTTTGCTTTGAATTTCACAATTCTGGGAAATTATTTAAACCTTAATTTTGAAGTAAACGATCCACTTTTTAGATTGCTGTAAAAGTAAACCACTGAGATGGCTATTTGTCTGTCCGTCCGCATTTTTTCTGCCCGCCCTCAGTTCTTAACTGCTTAGGCTAGAGGGCTGCAAATTGGTATGATGACCATCCATACTCCAGTCATCAAACGTACCAAATTGCAGCCCTCTAGCCTCATTAGTTTTTATTTTTATTTAAGGTTAAAGTGAACGTGCGTTGGCACCGCTGTAGGTGCCAAAACACAGGCCACCACCGGGCCGAGGCTGAATGTTTCATGGGCCGTGGCTGAGAGTTTCATACAGCATTATACGCTGCACAGAAAACTCGATTGTACCGAAGAACGTTCGGCGTATTTTTAACTTGTTATACATTCCCTTCAAGTAGAGCATTCTATTATGTTGACGTTGCAGTCATATGTATTTTCCATGATAATAATAATGATGATAATACTCACCATCATAGTCGTTTATTTGTTGCTGTCAACAACGTTCATTCAGCGCTAATGAATTTACCATTTTTACTTGACGCTGCCAGCAATCGTACTGCTCTCAAGAACTTGGGCTGAATGAACTGCGTTGCATTCAATAGAATATTAAATTCAGAGCCCCGCTTTAGAACACACGCATTATCCGGGATATTCCTCGACCCGCAACCTTGGGGGAATATTACAATAATAAACAGGACATTGCACTGACATTCTCCGCCTACTGAATAGTATTTAGATCTGTTGCAATCGGAGTTTTTTTTTTCTTAATATTCGCTGTTGATGAAAGCTCGTTGGTTTTTCGCTCTGCAGTTACGTTCTGTCGTTCTCTCTTACGTTAGAATAGCTCATGTTGAATCTCTCTCTCTCTCTCTCTCAAGACGTAATGGAGAGAGAGAGAACTTGGTGAAATACCATTCGAAATAGGTAGAAAGGTCAGATCATGAACTTGAGATTATTTTGGCTTGCGAAAAAAAAAAAACTTCTGTTTGTAAGATTAAGAATGGTTGATAGCTAATGTTTGACCTAGCATTATGACACCATGTCTTTATAGAAAACCATTCGGTAACTGAACCTCATTTTAAACATATCAGAAGGCATATGAAATAGGAATGGCTTCTTTGAATGACTTCTTAGGTGGCTGGAGTATTTGCGCCCCTGTTTTTTGTTATTATTATTTAGAATTTAAACCCTATTTAATAAAGAACAAGACTTTTAGGTTACCTGAGGTGTCCCATTAAATGACCTGGCGCTGGTTGTGAACTTAGAGCAGTGACTTGACCATGGCCTCTATGCCATTATCTTTTCGCTGTTTTGTTTTTTTGAAATCAGTTGTGTGGCATGGACTTAAACCTTCTTTTGGACATATTTATTTTTCTAGTTTTATTATGATTTATCCATTTTAACTGGTATATTCTTTATTTACTGTTATTTCTTATGATTACCTTATGCATTGTTTCATCCTTGTCTACTTCTTGTTTGGAAACGTGCGAAATGTATCCGGAATAATATATGTTCATTATGGATAACGATTTCAAAAACTTCATACATTGATATGAAATCAGCATTTATGACGGGCAACGAGATTCAGAAGGTTCTTCGAAACAGGTTTCCCCGTGGTTCTGTTTCCAATGCTCTTTCATTTTGCTCCTTGATAATATCCAAACTGAACCTGTGATCCTAGTTTGAGCAGCTTCTCCGTTTGAATGTGGAACTTATCAATCCTCGTGTGGAGCATAGTTCTTACTATAGAGACGCTGGCCTGTGGCTTTCTTGGTGAAGCTAATTTGAAAGTATCACTACGTCTTATCAACTCGCCAGCGTTTATTTCAAACCTTGATACACAACTGCTGGGCTTAAAGTATTGCACGTCCCCTTTTTACCATTATTATTTTGGATACCACTCCTAAGATCATGAAATAAAGTCTTCTCAGAAAGATTTACGGTGAACATCACCTGTGGGAGTTCTACAAGAAGGCCCAGTCTCCTTGGCCATCCAAATAGCTCCTGTCCTAAATGCTTTGTGATAGGTAAACATTTACCTGCAGTTCCTCTGTTCTGTGGATTTCCCTTAACTTCCGCGTAGCCCTTAAGTCTAGGGCTGTAGCCGCATTCCTCATTTTAATTTTAAATAGGGGGATAGATGTAGACATGAATTTTCATTATGGAACTCGGCTAGTTTGAAGTGCATAAGAAACTGTTATTTGCACGCGTGTGACCATGCATACACACATATGTATGTGTGTGTGTGTGTGTGTAATGTGTTTGTATAATAATTAACAGACCATATTATCATTTGCAGATCCTGGAAAAGAAATAAAGCTGCGAGACGTATATGTATGAATAGATCCAAGCTAAAGCATGAACTTCAAAATAAAATTATGGATAAATAATTAAACCAGACTTCTTTATAGGGAAAATTGATGAAGTGATTGACTGGCTCGTCTGGATGGCGTAACAACAAATAAAAGTCACTGACGACTTTATATGGGTGTGTATGTGTGTGTGTTTGTTTGTTTGTTTGTGGACACCTTGTATATTAATGTGAAATATAGTGACTGATTGCGAGTCCTACATTTTTATGGCAAAAGTTGTGACGGTCTCTTCTTTATGAATAATCTGAAATTCTTTCCACTCCATAAAATTTTATTGCCAGGGGATTCACGGAATTTTTCCAGTCGCCTGTCATTATGTTTCGAGATTGTTTCTTACTGGAGATACCTTGATTTAATGCCAGAAACCTGTGCATCTTTGTCATATGGTACTATTATGTATATACATAAATACAGAGAGACATAATATATGTGTGTGGTATATATATATATATATATATATATATATATATATATATATATATATATATATATAATATATGTGTTGTGTGTGTGTGTGTGTGTGTATATAAATAAAATGAAGTCCTGAAACTGTAATATTTATGTTGACCTAATCAGTAAATTTAGTGTCCTTTGGTTAATTGACTGCGGTGGTCGCAGCCAGGGTCATCAAATACATGCATGAAGTTCTGCTGAGGACCGGAA
>NC_061097.1:41106205-41158705 GCF_015104395.2 Macrobrachium nipponense
CCAATGAGATATGCAGAGGTGTCAGCAAAAAATTTCAAAGCATCAGCTCCGAAATTCTACTCAAGAGATAATAACTGTATTTATTATGCAAGAGGATATTGCAGAAACGGAGAAAATTGCAGATTCAGACACAAAATGAATAATTATGATGAAGGAAGATCAAATATTATGGAAAAGTTGGATTTTTTAATGTCAGAATTTCTGGAAATGAAAAAAAGAACAACATACCAGAACAGGAAAGAGACATGGGAAAATCCTTATTACTACCAGTATTAAATGAAGGAGAAAACACGCAAACCATCATAGTGATGAATGCGCAGGGTTTAGTTACGAGTAACTCAAAAAGAAAAATAGAGTACTTCTTAGAGAACTAACCCAAAATGAAAAGAAAATAGATATAATGAATATAAGTGAAACCTGGTATTCCCAAGAGACTGGGAATGATGATCAAATAAAAGGGTTCCAAACTTATAGATCAGATAGAAAAAATAGGAATCAAGGGGGAACCGCAATATATGGGAAAGACAAAAAACAAGGAAAAATATATGAGAAATATAGTAACTCAGAATGTGAAGTAATAGCGGTAGAATTTGAATCTGAAAAATTGATGAACATTAGTAATATATAGACCCCTAATACTAAAGAGTTTGACTTAATAATTGAAAAATTGGATGATATATGTAGAAATCACAAGGACTGGACTATTCTCCTATCTGGTGACTTCAACTTTCCTTTCGTAGAATGGAAAGAACGAATAGGAGATTGTGGTTGTACTTATACATATAAAAAAGAGAGTAATAGTAGTGCAGAAGATAAGAGGCAATTTGAAAAGCTATTAGATATGCTACTAGAATACAACATTCAACAAATAAATCACCTGCCAACAAGAAAGGAAAATACTTTAGACCTAGTATTTGTGAACGAGATGAATTATGTTAAAGAAATAATAGTTTATAATGCGAATATTTCAGACCATAATGTCATAGAATTAACAGTTCATTCCAAAGCAAGTGAAAATAGAGATAAGCAAGAAATGAAAAAGTGGGAAGGATATGGAAAATACAACTTCTACAGTAAAAATATAAAATGGTCAGAAATTAATGAAGAATTAAACAAAGATTGGGATAACATTTTCGTAAGTGATGACATAAGGGTAAATACGGAGATATTATATAAAATATTGGAGAAAATAGTGGAAAAATATATACCGAAGAAGAAAAGTAAACATCATTCATGCATACCAAGAGACAGAAGGATCTTGTTCCAGAAAATCAGAAAGTGGAAAAAAGGTCTTGCAAAAGAAAAAAATGCATGGAAAGTTATAGAACTAAAAAGTAAGATAGAAAATGCAGAACAAAAGATTATACAATCAAAAGAAAATGAAAAAACGGGACTTGGAAGAAAAAACCCTATTAAATATCAAGCAAAACCCCAAGCTATTATACTCATATGCGAAGAAGATGAATAAAAGAAGAATAGAAATAGGCCCTCTGAGAATTGAAGGGAGATTAACGAATGAAAAAAAGGAAATTTGCAACATACT
This sequence comes from Macrobrachium nipponense, assembly GCF_015104395.2. Lineage (NCBI taxonomy): Eukaryota > Metazoa > Arthropoda > Malacostraca > Decapoda > Palaemonidae > Macrobrachium > Macrobrachium nipponense. Next base: position 41,107,749 of record NC_061097.1, read on the forward strand.
GGCAGAACGATATAAGAGAGAATTCACCCCTAGAATAGATAAGGAAGATAATGATATAGAAGTAAGGGATGAAAATAGTGAATATTTAGCTGACATAGATATTAATGAAGCTGATATTGTGCAGGCTATTAATGAAATTAAAAATGGAGCTGCTGCAGGGCCTGATGGAATTCCTGCTATTTTGTTAAAGAAAGTAGTTCATTCTATCGCAAAGCCACTTGCAATATTATTAAGACAAAGTGTAGATACAGGCAAGATTTATGATGAGCACAAATTAGCATATATTACCCCTACTTTCAAAAGTGGATCAAGACTAGAGGCAAGTAATTATAGGCCTGTGAGTCTAACATCACATATTATGAAAGTGTATGAAAGGGTAATGAAGAAAAATATTATGAAACATTTAATAAAAAATAATTTGTTTAATAAAGGACAACATGGTTTCGTACCCGGAAAAAGTACACAAACCCAACTGTTAGTCCACCGTGAGAACATATTCAAAAATATGAAAAGCGGAAATGAAACAGATGTGGTTTATTTAGACTTTGCAAAAGCTTTTGATAAAGTAGACCATAATATATTAGCGAAGAAAATTAGAAAACACAATATCGTGGATAAAGTAGGAAGATGGTTAAAAGAATTTTTACACAACAGAAAACAGATAGTTATTGCAAACGGCGAGAAATCGGATGAAGTCAAGGTAATATCCGGTGTGCCGCAAGGTACGGTGTTAGCTGCAATACTGTTTGTTATTATGATTGAAGACATAGACAATAATGTGAAGGATTCGGTAGTGAGTAGTTTCGCAGATGACACAAGAATAAGTAGAGAAATTACTTGTGATGAAGATAGGAACGCTCTACAAAGAGACCTTAACAAAGTATATGATTGGGCAGAGGTAAATAGGATGGTATTTAACTCTGATAAATTTGAATCAATAAATTATGGAGACAGAGAAAGAAAGCTATATGCATATAAGGGACCTAATAATGAGACCATCACAAATAAGGAAGCAGTTAAAGACCTTGGTGTGATGATGAATAGGAACATGTTATGCAATGATCAAATAGCAACTCTGTTGGCAAAATGTAAAGCAAAATTGGGAATGTTGTTACGGCACTTCAAAACAAGAAAAGCTGAACACATGATTATGCTTTATAAAACATATGTTCGTAGTCCACTTGAATATTGCAATATGATATGGTACCCACACTATCAAAAGGATATTGCACAAATAGAGAGTGTACAAAGGTCCTTTACAGCTAGAATAGAAGAAGTTAAGGACCTAGACTACTGGGAAAGACTACAATTCTTAAAATTATATAGTCTAGAAAGGAGAAGAGAACGCTACATGATAATTCAGGCATGGAAACAGATAGAAGGAATAGCAGAAAATATCATGGAACTAAAAATATCAGAAAGAGCAAGCAGAGGTAGATTAATAGTGCCCAAAACTATACCAGGAAAAATAAGGAAAGCACACAGGACATTAATCCACTACGCACCAGCATCGATAATGCAGCGTCTATTCAATGCGTTGCCAGCTCATCTGAGGAATATATCAGGAGTGAGCGTAGATGTGTTTAAGAATAAGCTCGACAAATATCTAAACTGCATCCCAGACCATCCAAGATTGGAAGATGCAAAATATACCGGAAGATGTACTAGCAACTCTCTGGTAGACATTAGAGGTGCCTCACACTGAGGGACCTGGGGCAACCCGAACAAGATGTAAGGTCTGTAAGGTCTGTAAGGTCATACTTCGTAATCCTGTATTCTCTTGCTTTGTGCGCGTCCCTTCATCTGCTTTTGTGCTTGAAATGATTCTGTGATAATATTTTATATTGCACAATTATTGCATGTTGTGTTATTTAAATGATTATGGAGCACGGACAAACACCTAATTAGATGGCAGAGGGGATTTTGTATCCTTGTGTACATATGTTCCAGTAGATATGTTGTATGTTTGCGTGTATGTTTTTACTGTGTTTGGCTGTTAATTATATATTTAAGAAGCATTGACAAATGACAAATGTCTCATTAAACGACAGGGGAATTGTATCTTATGTATATTTATGTACATTTGTGCCAGCAGATTTGTTTTGCGTTCCTCTGTCTCTATGGGCGTGCGTACGTTCGTTCGCGCATGCGCAGAGAGTTCTGACGTCAGGAGGCGCGAAGAGAGCTCCGAAAAAGACAGTAGTGAAAAATCTCCCCCGAAAATATTTCTCCCAAATTGTTTTTGCCTCGAGGAGACGAGCAGCAGCAGGAGCAGCAGCGGTTCCTGCCTCATCTCTCCCGTTAAGCAAAATTTCTCCGACGCCTTTTCGCTTCTTCGCCACCTAAATTATATTTCTGGAGAGGCGCCTCAATAAGTTGCAGAGCTGCCACTTGGTTTGGGGGGAAAGGAGGCTCTCTCTACTTTCCCCCCTTTTTTCCCCTCGGTCTCCTTACATCTCCCTTCTTCCTTCCCCTCGTGTCTATAAAAAAAGAGGGAATTTAAATTTCAAATGCGGCAGGGGATTGGTTAATGGTGTAAAGTATCGGCACTGGGCGAAAATGGCTGAACATTTTTGTGACTGACGGCGCGGGAGGTTAGCTGGGGTGAGGGGTGTGCCGTTGTAGAGGCATCGAAGCTGAAGAGAATTGAAAAGCCCTCGTAATGATGCTGTTAAACACAATCTAAAGAGGAATAAAACAAGCAAGGGAGCCGTTTCAAAGGCTTAACCCGCCTACTACTATTAATACTGCTGATCATTTAAATTGAAAAGCCCTCGTAATGATGCGGTTAAACAAACACAATTAATGGAGGAATAAAACAAGCAAGGGAGCCGTTTCAAATGCATATCCTGACTACTACTACTACTACTACTACTACTACTACTACTCTACTACTACTACTACTACTACTGATAATTTTATTGTAGATGCGTTTCGTTGCATCGAGGCAACGTTTGCTATTTGAGAACAGAACATTCATAAATGCATATAAAAAAATACATATTTACATTTACGCACGATAAAGTCAAGGGCACATTGGCAATGAAACAATACAAAATGATTAAGCATCAAACAACCGCCTTAAAAGAATTGAGGAACTTTCATTAATGCTTATAACTGGATTTCGAAAGTGGATTTCGAAAGTGGATTTCAGTTGATCCCAGCTAGTCAGGGCAGAGCATTTTCCGTGTTATGAAGAGGTTACCAGAAGATCCTCAAAATTAAATTTGAGTGCCAATGACTGACCTTCGCCGTCTTATAATTAAATCTACGTTCATTTAATTTGCATATTCGTGCGTGTTCCTGGATGCAACGAAAACGTCTTCGTAATCAAGTAATCAGTTCATAAAGAGAGTTCAATATTCCAATTAAGAATGCGATTGCCGTCACACCTGTCTGCCTTGATCTTTTAGCGTCTCAGTGGCATGGTCGGTATGGTGTTGGTGTACCACCTCAGTGGCAGCGAGTTCGATTCTCGGGCATTCCATTGAGGTGTGAGAGAGGTGTGTTTCTGGTGATAGAAGTTCACTCTCGACGTGGTTCGGAAGTCACGTAAAGCCGTTGGTCCCTTTGCTGAATAACCACTGGTTCCTTGCAACGTAAAAACATCATACAAAGAAACCTTGCCTTTTATAATTGTGAAGTTAGAATCGCTTGTTGTAACACAACTAGGTAAAGATGGGCTGTTTGCTCATTCAATTCATGAGGACATTAGGCTGCAGAGTAAAATGTAAATTTAAAACCCCGGGATGTTGACTGTTCAGTACTAAATCCCCGACTCTGACTTCCATGCCATCATTAATCCCTAGCTCACCCTCCTCCACCGCTGGCAAACAACCCCCCCCCCCTTCCTCACATAATCTCTCAAGTTTACATTAATCTCTTGTGCCATGTCCCGCCCGTCTCTCTTCCTCCATGCGTTGGCTGTGACGCGTCGTCTCCGTTCTCTGCTCTCCATGTGCCGTGACGTCATACGCCCGAAGCCTTACTACTAGCGATTATAGCTACTTTCCAGGCTTACTCGTTGTTGTTGTGCGTTTTTATTTATCTTTCGTATTGCACTTATGTAATACGTAGGTATGTTTCCTGTAGGTTTTGATTTACAAATTGACGCCTGCCTTCGGATGTATGAATCGGTCCTAAATATGTATTCATCTTAACATTTTATGTATTGTTATTATTTCATACAAAGGAACAATTGTTTTGAGACTCGTAAATTAATTCATATATAACTAGGATGCTCTTTGCTTTCGCCATTACAATTCATTATATTGATATAGTATGTGGATTCATTTACTCACTAATGATCACATATTCTACCAAGGCAGATATTGCCTCTTTGTTAGGATCCAAATTATTGCTGCTGCAATTTTTATTTTTATTCTCCTTTATCTTTTCTAGTGTCGCCTGTGACACTGTAAGAAAGAATCCCATTTTAGGAAATTGTAGGTCACAGTCAAAATACACGACCAATTTGGCGACTGCGGGTCCATTTTGAGTCATTTGGAGGTCGTCAGCAGTAGTATAATAAGGCGGGTGACCGTATGGCTATTTTAGGAAATATCAGGTCATCATAAGGTACGGTCGATGTCAGGTGACCGCAGGACCAATAGAGGGACCTGTGACACAGGTCTTTTTGAAGTCAGTAATGAGACAAGTAGCGTCTCCACGTCTCCGTACTAATAGTAGTAGTAGTGGTAGTAGCAGCATCAGTACTATTCGAGAAAGTGGTAGCATAAAAAGTAGAAGCTGAATCGATAAATTCTGTAATTTAGTTAACAACGGGAGTATTAGTCGTTGTTCATGATAATGAGGAGGCGAAAATTAACAGTTAATTATTTATGTAATTATTAAGTTAATGATAGTTGTTAATTAATTGTTACCCAGTATCCACTTCGAAGGGTTGGCTTCAGAAGGTATAGTAGACCATTGGTTCCCAAACTGGTGGCCACGGCTCCCTTAGGGGTCATATAGCAGAATGCAGGGGGCCATAATCTGAGGATATGTAAGCATAAAATCAAAGAAGTTGAGGGGCTAGGCAGCCAGTGGAGACAAGTATCCTGCATGAAAAGTGGCTAACGACTAGAAAAAGTTTGGGAACCACTGGTGTAGACCTACCAATTCCCCGCAATTCTTTTGGGGTGATGTTGCTAGCTCATTGGCCCATTTCCAACGTGGGCGCGGGCCCGCCACCATGGCCTATTCACTAAGTACGCCATTCACTTCTTGGATCAGGAGAGACGAGGTGGAATTGCCCATTAAACGGAGCAAAATCTCTTTACCTCTTCCACGATCGATTGCCAGCCAGACTCCCCCTGGTAAGGGGAGGCGGAACCCCCATTATAGCTTCGATTATTATTATTATTATTATTATTATTATTATTATTAGTTCTTGTGTGTCCATGGCGTCAAATATAACAGTAAATGTAAAAGGCACGAGACGTTCATGACCCTATCTTAGAGAAGTTACGTACCATTCCTGATTTCGTATACAAAGTTAACTCCATTATGCATAAGACCTGTGGTGTGAGGCTGGCCCGTGCGGAACCTTATTATTATTATTATTATTATTATTATTATTATTATTATTATTATTATTATTATTATTATTATTATTTTTGCTCTATCACAGTCCTCTAATTCGAGTGGGTGGTATTTATAGTGTGGGGTTCCGGGTTGCATCCTGCCTCCTTAGGAGTCCATCACTTTTCTTCTTCTGCATGAGTCCTGGAGCTACTTCAGCCTCTAGTTTTCTAGATTCCTTTTCAGGGATCTTGGGAGCGTGCCTAGTGCTCCTATGATTATGGGTACAATTTCTACTGGCATATCCCATATCCTTCTTATTTCTATTTTCAGATCTTGATACTTATCCATTTTTTCCCTCTCTTTCTTTTCAACTCTGGTGTCCCATGGTATTGCGACATCAATGAGTGATACTTTCTTCTTGACTTTGTCAATCAACGTCACGTCTGGTCTATTTGCACGTATCACCCTATCTGTTCTGATACCATAGCCCCAGAGGATCTTTGCCTGATCGTTTTCTATCACTCCCTCAGGTTGGTGCTCGTACCACTTATTACTGCAAGGTAGCTGATGTTTCTTGCACAGGCTCCAGTGGAGGGCTTTTGCCACTGAATCATGCCTCTTTTTGTACTGGTTCTGTGCAAGTGCCGGGCATTCGCTTGCTATGTGGTTTATGGTTTCATTTTCCGTATTGCACTTCCTACATATGGGAGAGATGTTATTTCCGTCTATCGTTCTTTGAACATATCTGGTTCTTAGGTCCTGATCTTGTGCCGCTGTTATCATTCCTTCAGTTTCCTTCTTTAGCTCTCCCCTCTGTAGCCATTGCCATGTGTCATCGTTGGCTAGTTCTTTAGTCTGTCTCATGTATTGTCCGTGCATTGGTTTGTTGTACCAGTCCTCTGTTCTGTTTGTCATTCTCCTGTCTCTGTATATTTCTGGGTCTTCGTCTGCTTTTATTAGTCCTTCTTCCCATGCACTCTTTAGCCACTCGTCTTCACTAGTTTTCAGATATTGCCCCAGTGCTCTGTTCTCGGTGTTGACGCAGTCCTCTATACTTATTATTATTATTATTATTATTATTATTATTATTGGAGAAACAAATCCATAGTTATGTATGAGATACATTTAAAGATAAGTCTATGCAGATAGCTTTCGGGAATCTGTTCGATTCCCGTTTTCAAGAGATTGAAAAGGGGAATCCAAGATTCCCGAACTTCTCTGAATAGATGTTATCTTTAAATTCATGTCCATATACATAACTGTGGATTTGTTTCTCCATTTTAAGAATTGTGCTACTGTGAGTACTTTTTAGTTATTATTATTATTATTATTATTATTATTATTATTATTATTATTATTATTTATTATTTTTTTGCTCTATCACAGTCCTCCAATTCGACTGGGTGGTATTTATAGTGTGGGGTTCCGGGCTGCATCCTGCCTCCTTAGGAGTCCATCACTCTCTTACTAATGTGTGCCGTTTCTAGGATCACACTCTTCTGCATGAGTCCTGGAGCTACTTCAGCCTCTAGTTTTTCTAGATTCCTTTTCAGGGATCTTGGGATCGTGCCTAGTGCTCCTATGATTATGGGTACGATTTCCACTGGCATATCCCATATCCTTCTTATTTCTATTTTCAGATCTTGATACTTATCCAATTTTTCCCTCTCATGGTAATGAAGAACAGTAGGAGAAGGAAAACCAACCTAAGCATGGCATGGATAGACTATAAGAAAGCCTTCGACATGATACCACACACATGGCTAATAGAATGCCTGAAAATATATGGGGCAGAGGAAAATACCATCAGCTTCCTCAAAAATACAATGCGCAACTGGAATACAATACTTACAAGCTCTGGAATAAGACTAGCAGAGGTTAATATCAGGAGAGGGATCTTCCAGGGCGACTCACTGTCCCCACTACTCTTCGTAGTAGCCATGATTCCCATGACTAAAGTACTACAGAAGATGGATGCCGGGTACCAACTCAAGAAAAGAGGCAACAGAATCAACCATCTGATGTTCATGGACGACATCAAGCTGTATGGTAAGAGCATCAAGGAAATAGATACCCTAATCCAGACTGTAAGGATTGTATCTGGGGACATCAGGATGGAGTTTGGAATAGAAAAATGCGCCTTAGTCAACATACAAAAAGGCAAAGTAACGAGAACTGAAGGGATAAAGCTACCAGATGGAGCAACATCAAACACATAGATGAGACAGGATACAAATACCTGGGAATAATGGAAGGAGGAGATATAAAACACCAAGAGATGAAGGACACGATCAGGAAAGAATATATGCAGAGACTCAAGGCGATACTCAAGTCAAAACTCAACGCCGGATATGATAAAAGCCATAAACACATGGGCAGTGCCAGTAATCAGATACAGCGCAGGAATAGTGGAAAATGGACGAAGGCAGAACTCCGCAGCATAGATCAGAAAACCAGGAAACATATGACAATACACAAAGCACTACACCCAAGAGCAAATACAGACAGACTATACATAACACGAAAGGAAGGAGGGAGAGGACTACTAAGTATAGAGGACTGCGTCAACATCGAAAACAGAGCACTGGGGCAATATCTGAAAACCAGTGAAGACGAGTGGCTAAAAAAGTGCATGGGAAGAAGGACTAATAAAAGCAGACGAAGACCCAGAAATATACAGAGACAGGAGAAAGACAGAAAGAACAGAGGACTGGCACAACAAACCAATGCACGGACAATACATGAGACAGACTAAAGAACTAGCCAGCGATGACAATTGGCAATGGCTACAGAGGGGAGAGCTAAAGAAGGAAACTGAAGGAATGATAACAGCGGCACAAGATCAGGCCCTAAGAACCAGATATGTTCAAAGTACGATAGACGGAAATAACATCTCTCCCTATGTAGGAAGTGCATACGAAAAAGTGAAACCATAAACCACATAGCAAGTGAATGCCCGGCACTTGCACAGAACCAGTACAAAAAGAGGCATGATTCAGTAGCAAAAGCCCTCCACTGGAGCCTGTGCAAGAAACATCAGCTACCTTGCAGTAATAAGTGGTACGAGCACCAACCTGAAGGAGTGATAGAAAACGATCAGGCAAAGATCCTCTGGGACTATGGTATCAGAACGGATAGGGTGATACGTGCAAACAGACCAGACGTGACGTTGATTGACAAGGTCAAGGAGAAAGTATCACTCATTGATGTCGCAATACCATGGGACACCAGAGTTGAAGAGAAAGAGAGGGAAAAATTGGGGTGGCATTATTATTATTATTATTATTATTATTATTATTATTATTATTATTATTATTATTATTGTAAATGAAATTCACAGTCTCCTGAAAACGAATTGTTAAAAAATATCCCCAATTATATATTAAAGATATATTTCTATGTAAAAATAGAACAAAGACTTTCGAACACTTGAACGGTGTTCGAAAGTCTTTGTTCTATTTTCACATAGAAATATATTTTAAATATATAATTGGGGATATTTTTTGATAATAATGATAATTACTATTATTTTTGAGGCACTAGCATGAACTGTAGAATCGACAGGAGCTCCCTGGCAGTCTCCAGAACACCTCTTTACACATTCCAGACAGAAAATGACGGTATTTTTTGTTCCAGCGATTGATTCCTTTGGCCCCAGTCTACAAAAAAGGCGCCGTAATGTATTCGGGCTTTGAAGCTCAGCTGCGAAGAGTCCTGAGGCATCTGAGGCCAAACGTTGTATCCTGGAACGCGGCAGCCGTGAGAGATAAAGGCCCCTTCGGCTTGGCGTTGAATGGTAATGATGATCCGGATTTATTGAAGGTAATGAGAGAGAGAGAGAGAGAGAGAGATACTTTTACAGGAAGTAGAAGAAAGATAGAGAGATATTCATACATACTCCAACAGAGACAGAAATGTTATCCCATAGACACACACACGCACACACAGAAAGAGAGAGAGAGAGAGAGAGAGAGAGAGAGAGAGAGAGAGAGAGAGAGACTTTCACAAGAAGTAGAAGAGAGAAAGAGAGAGATCCATACATACTTCAAATAAAGAGAGAGAAACAGAGACAGAAATGTTATCCCATAGACACACACACACTCAGAGAGAGAGAGAGAGAGAGAGAGAGAGAGAGAGAGAGAGAGAGAGAGATACTTTACAGGAAGTAGAAGAAAGATAGAGAGATATTCATACATACTCCAACATATAAAGAGAGAGAAACAGAGACAGAAATGTTATCCCATAGACACACACACACACACACACTGAGAGAGAGAGAGAGAGAGAGAGAGAGAGAGAGAGAGAGAGAGAGAGACTTTCACAGAAAGAGATATCGATACAACTCGACAGACAGACACATGAATGGACAGGGAATGACAGACGTGGATGCACTTGCCGAACACAGTCATACAGGAATATTAACAAACTGACAGACAGACAGGCAGGAGAGAGAGAGAGAGAGAGAGAGAAAGAGAGAGAGAGAGAGAGAGAGAGAGAGAGAGAGAGAGAGAGAGAGTATTCCATATTAACACAAAGGTGGAGAAACCGTATTAATGGCATGGCTAATGGGCTCACAAACCCAAGAAGATACAGCAATGGAGACTGTGGAAAAGGCGACGATATCTCAAGAATAAATCGTCATATTCCTGGATCCTTTTTCCCCTTGATGTGGCGTCTCTGTGATGCCTTGTTTTATCTCCACACATCACTGGAATATCCAGTGACGGAGAAGAAAAAGAAAAATAGGGGGAATAAAAAAAAGATGAGAAACATTAGAGGCGAAGATCATCTTTGAAGTTATGCATGTTTGAATACTTAGAACAGGGCGTAGTAGAATAATAATAACTAATGATAATGATAATAATATATGTAATAATGATAATGGAGAAACAAATCCAGTTATACATGGGTAAATATATTTAAAAATAATTCTACAGAGATTTGTTTTTGAATATACGTACCCATACATTACTTTGGATTTGTTTCTTTATTTCAAGATTCATGCTTCTACAAATGTAATAATAATAATAATAATAATAATAATAATAATAATAATAATAATAATAATAATAATAATAATAATGCCCAGGTCCCGATAAAGTCCATGGATACTGGCTCAAAAACCTCAAGACTATACACTTACAAATATCAGAACAACTCCAGCTTTGTATCACAAATCACCATGCGCCCAAATGGCAATGGAAACAGAGGGAAGAGCTCAAGAAGGAAACTGAAGGAATGAGAAACAGCGGCACAAGATCAGGACCTAAGAACCATATGTAGTCAAATAATGATATATGGGAATAACATCTCTCCCATATGTAGGAAGTGCAATACGAAAAATGAAACCATAAACCGCATAGCAAGCGAATGTACGGCACTTACACAGAACCAGTACAAAAAGAGGCCTTCACTGGAGCCTGTGGCAAGAAACATCAGCTACCTTGCAGTAATAAGTGGCACGAGCACCAACCTGAAGGAGTGATAGAAAACGATCACGCAAGATCCTCTGGACTATGGTATCAGAACGGATAGGGTGATACGTGCAAACAGACCAGACGTGACGTTGATTGACAAAGTCAAGAAGAAAGTATCACTCATTGATGTCGCAATACCATGGGGCACCAGAGTTGTAGAGAAAGAGAGTGGGAAAAATGGATAAGTATCAAGACCTGAAAATAGAAATAAGGATATGGGATATGCCAGTGGAAATTGTACCCATAATCATAGGAACACTGGGCACGATCCCAAGATCCCTGAAAAGGAATCTGGAAAAACTAGACACTGAAGTAGCTCCAGGACTCATGCAGAAGAGTGTGATCCTAAAAACGGCGCACATAGTAAGAAAAGTGATGGACTCCTAAGGAGGCAGGATGCAACCCGGAACCCCACACTATAAATACCACCCAGTCGAATTGGAGGACTGTGATGAAAAAAGAAAATAAATAATAATAATAATAATAATAATAATAATAATAATAATAATAATAATAATAATAATAATAATAATTATTATTATTATTATTATGCTCGATCACAGTCCTCCAATTCGACTGGGTGGTATTTATAGTGTGGGGTTCCGGGTTGCATCCTGCCTCCTTAGGAGTCCATCACTTTTCTTACTATGTGTGCCGTTTCTAGGATCACACTCTTCTGCATGAGGCCCGGAGCTACTTCAGCCTCTAGTTTTTCTAGATTCCTTTTCAGGGATCTTGGATCGTGCCTAGTGCTCCTATGATTATGGGTACGATTTCACTGGCATTATCCATATTCCTTCCATTTCTATTTTCAGATCTTGATACTTATCCAATTTTTCCCTCTCTTTCTCTTCAACTCTGGTGTCCCATGGTATTGCGACATCAATGAGTGATACTTTCTTATTATTATTATTATTATTATTATTATTATTATTATTATTATTATTATTATTAAGAAGACGAAGACGAAGGAGCAGTAGAGTGACTTGAAGTTGGGCATTTTTGAAACCACTGAAAGACCAGACTGACCTCGTATGAAGTACCAGAGTAGGAGATGTGAGTAGAAGTTGTATACCAATAAAAATGAAGAAGAAGGAGATAAGAAAAATGAGTAAAGACAACGAGAATCATATGATGTTAATGAAGGGATTTTGGAAGGCATTTTTCAATACATAGAAATTGCAGTGACAAATAAGGAAAGGCGAAGAGCAAAGAGAACAAGAATCATTATAAGTGCAGAGAAAAGTTTAAAGTGATGGTTCTAACAAGCTCCTTTCACACGCGCTAACAAGGCTGCGGGCGGTAATTGTTTTTATTGATTTTCCGATAAAGGTCCTCTCGCCTCTTTAAATTTGGCAGTGGGACATGGGCCCCATTGCTCAAATGTGCAGGAAGTTTATTGAGGCAGCGCCCCCCCCCACCCCCCCCCTCCCCCCCCCCCCCCCCCCCCCCCCCCGGCCCCCCCCCCCCCCCCCACCCCCCCCCATGGGCGCCGTACAACATTATTGTGAGGCTGTGTGTATGAATAAATGCCCACATATCGCATCATTCCAGGCTTTTGATTATAATATATATATAATATATATATATATATATATATATATATATATTTTATAATGTGTAAATATATCCATACTAAAATATGTACTGTGTATACATATATAGTATAATATATATTAATTTCATATTTACATATATTTATTCAATATATATAAAATATATATATATATATATATATATATATATATATATATATATATTATAATTTAAATACTTCCGAAAAATAAAACGGGTGAATGTATGCAGCGGGAAAAACGGTCACCAAATGACCGAAAATCAGTAGTAATGATGAATTACAGTCGGTGAAGATAACTTAATTGAATCCTGTGTAGTGGAAAGAGCGTTAATCTACTCTTGCTTGTTTGGTTGAGTGATTTGTTTATTAACAGATTAGATACACAATACAAAGACAACACACAAAACAATTGTTGTAGATTTGTTTATTTGTTTATTTATTGTCTTAAAATATTTTCACTTCTAGTTCCTTCCTCTTAATATCCTGGATATTGTCTTCTCCTTTCTGCTGTCCTTTCTTTTTCTTATTTCTCATCACTAATATTCTTTGGAAGCTTAGTATGGACGCTCATATTTTTTGGACTGTTCCATTGTACTTAACTTCACTATGAATAGTAAAAGAAATAAGAGTTATAATAAGTCTTGCTTTTCACACCCCATTTATTAAAATCAAGCTCAAAATAACGTAATAAGACTAGCTTGTGAAGTGGATTTTTATATTCAGTTCGTATTATGTCCCCCATTTGTACTTTTACAACACAGCATTACTATTTACTCATGTACTAAGAGTATGAAACACTGCATTACTATTATTACTCCTATACTAAGAGTATGAAACACTGCATTACTATTATTACTCGTATACTAAGAGTATGAAACACTGCATTACTATTATTACTAGCATACTAAGAGTATGAAACACTGCATTACTTTTATTACTCGTATACTAAGAGTATGAAACACTGCATTACTATTATTACTTGTATACTAAGAGTATGAAACACAGCATTACTATTATTACTCGTATACTAAGAGTATGAAACACTGCATTACTATTATTACTCATATACTAAGAGTAAGAAACACAGCATTACTATTATTACTCGTATACTAAGAGTATGAAACACTGCATTACTATTATTACTCGTATACTAAGAGTATGAAACACTGCATTACTATTATTACTCGTATACTAAGAGTATGAAACTGCATTACTATTATTACTCGTATACTAAGAGTATGAAACACTGCATTACTATTATTACTCATATACTAAGAGCATGAAACTGCATTACTATTATTACTCGTATACTAAGAGTATGAAACACAGCATTACTATTATTACTCGTATACTAAGAGTATGAAACTGCATTACTAGTATTACTCGTATACTAAGAGTATGAAACACAGCATTACTATTATTACTTGTATACTAAGAGTATGAAACACACCATTACTATTATTACTCGTATACTAAGAGTATGAATTGCAGCATTACTATTATTACTCGTATACTAAGAGTATGAAACACAGCATTACTATTATTACTCGTATACTAAGAGTATGAAACACAGCCTTACTATTATTACTCGTAAACTAAGAGTATGAAACACTGCATTACTATTATTACTAGCATACTAAGAGTGACTTGTTTTTAAATTAATTAACATTAATAATAAAACTAACCAAATCAGCATTTACAAGATCATTCGAATAATAGTGTCTCTTTATGCAGCTGAGTTAATTACCAAGACTGGATACCCTAGTAATAATTTTTAAAGCTAAATGAACATTGAAGTTGCATCACCCAGAAATATATATTTTCATAGGAGTTGGTTATTCCACTTTCCTGGCAACTCTCTCTCTCTCTCTCTCTCTCTCTCTCTCTCTCTCTCTCTCTCTCTCTCACTTTACCATTCTTTAAAAAATAGCAAAAGAGAAGAAAAAGAACCTCGTAAATAGGAACACGCCTGTGCCATTGGCGGCTTCGAAAATAACGCGAGGTGGCACTCATTCCAGGTGTGGCACTCGACAGCGAGGTAATTAAAACAGCAATGATAGAGGACCGAGGTGTATGCACGGTTTCCCACCTGTGCCCCCCCCCCCCCCACCCCAACCTCCCGCCCTAGCCCTGACCCCACCCCCATCCCCGACTCCTCCTACCGAAAACGTTCCATTTTGCAACTCCGTTTGTGGGTCGACTGAAGATTAATTTAAAGTCCTTGTCAGATTTGATATTTACTTCATCTTTGGGTCTCATTAGCTCGTTAAGAATGTCAGTAAGAATGAAATAGCATTTATGAATTCGGGATTAGGTAGTTTTTGGCCAACTCCTTCCATGGTTTTTTAGGTTTAGTTTTATAAAGAATTTTGTTCTTCGTTGTGAAATTTCAAGGGAAATTTCAAGGGATTCGTTATATATATATATATATATATATATATATATATATATATATATATATATATATACTATATATATAATAAAAGGAGCCCATAAAAAAGCCAAAATATATAGAGAAAATACTATATTTCAGAGATTGCTGTCTCTCTCAACCTGAAGAGAGACAGCAGTCTCTGAAATAAAGTGTTTTCTTTCTAAATTTTGGCGTTTTTATGGGCTCCTTTTGCTAGATGGAATTCTGTTGTAACAGAACAATTTTACCAGTCATATACCGTATACTATATATATATATATATATATATATATTTATACTACATATATTATTATATATAAATATAAAATATAAGATATATATATATATATATATAACATACAGATATTCATATATATACATTTAATAGAATTAATTTAATAGTATATATATATATATACATATATTATAAATATATATAATATAATATATATATATATTATATATAGATTATATTATACATATATATATATATTTATATATATATATATATATATAATATATATATATATATATATATTTATATATATTTATATATATATATATATATATATATATATATATCATATATTATATATAAATATATATATAATATATATATATATATATATATATATATATATATACATATATCTATTCATATATATTATATATTATATATATATTATATATATATATAATATAATATAATATATTATATATATATATATATATATATATATTATAGATATATATACTATAGATATCATAATATAGATATCATATATACATATATATTATATAATACATATATATATATATTTATATATAATATTATTATATAATACATCTATATATATATATTTATATATTATTATATATAATATATATATATATTAATATTTATAGATATATATACACCCTAGTTTCATCGTTACCCTTTTAATACTGGCATACAGGCATATGGTCCCTCAGTTCTCTTACCTTAATAATGCCACACACACAGACATATAGAGAGGGTACACGCATACACATACACGTGCCCTGTTGCCTTGTGCCCTGTTGCCTTGAATGGCGTCGAATGCACCCACCAGAGGGTCCTCCCCAAAACCCTGTGGCGTGAAGCGAGGCGAAATTCCATTAGCACCTCTCGCACATGAATCAAATCGCATATATGTATTTTTGCATTCGTACCCAGAAAAAAAAAAACTTCGGCGTTTTGTTTCGTCGAAACTTCGGAATGATTTATTATGGAAAGAAAATGAGAGAGAGAGAGAGAGAGAGAGAGAGAGAGAGAGAGAGAGAGAGAGAGAGAGAGAGAGAGAGAGAGAGAAGACTGATTGATAATCTGAAAATGGGGGAGATAAGATGAGGAAGAACGATTGAAGGTAACTGATAAAAAGGAAAAGTTCAGAATGAATGAGAACTGAGATAGGGTGAAGAAATGAAAATTGATTTAGGGACGATAAGGAAAAGGAAGGGGAGATACGAAAGGAAAACGGTGTTAAAGAGGCAAAGTGTAGATGCAGAGGTAAAAGTCAAGTAGAATTTATTAATAGAAGCAAAGGCAAACGGGAGACAGCAGGCAGTAAGACAGAGTGACAGGGAGAAACTGGGATACAAGGAGTAAAATTAAGGGAGGCATCAGGCAGGAAGACAAGGAGTGGATGGAAGACTGGAATTAGAGTGAAAGGAGACACCAGGCTGGGAGTCTTTGAGTGAATGAAGATCCAAGGATGGAAGACTTGAGTGAAAGGGATCAGTCGGCTGGAAGACTGGGATTAAAAGAAGTCACTATGCTGGAATACTTGGAGTGAAAGGGAACACCAGCATGGGAGACTTAGATTGGAGTGATATTATGTCACCAGGCTTGAACAGACTGGGAGTGAAAAGGGACACCTTGGAAGACTGGGAGTGAAAAGGAACACTTAGAGTGGGAATGAAAATGGTACACCAGGCTGGAAGACATAAAGTGAAAGGGGACACCTGGCTGGAAGGCTTGGAGTGAAAGGAGATACCAGGCAAGAAGATTTGGAGTAGATTGAAAGGGGGACAACAGGCAGAAAAACTTGAGTGAAAGGGGTCGCAAGGCTAAAAGACTTAGAGTGAAATGGGTACACTTTGCTGAAAGACTGGGAGTGAAAAGGGGACACAAGGGTGGAAGAATTTGATTGAAAAGGAGACACAAAGCTGGAAAACTTGGAGCGCAAACTTGGAGTGAAGACAGAGTGAAAAGGGGACGCCAAGGTGGAAGATTGGTAGTGAAAGGGGGACAACAGACTGCAAGACAAAGAATGACTGAAGACTGGGCTGGAAAACTTGGAGTGAAAGGGAGCCCCTCACTGGACGACTTGGAGTGAAAGGAGACAACAGACAAGAAGATTTGGAGTAGGTTGAAAGGAGGACAACCGGGCCATTTGACTTGGAGTGAAAAGGGTCATCAAGCTGGGAGATTTGGAGTGCAGATGACAGCAGGCTGGAAGACTGGAATGAAAGGGTTGCCAAACTGGAAGACTTGGAGTGCAGACAACTGGAGGCTGGAAGACTTACAGTGTAGATGACAGCAGGCTGGAAGACTGGAATGAAAGGGTTGCCAAACTGGAAGACTTGGAGTGCAGACAACTGGAGGCTGGAAGACTTACAGTGTAGATGACACCAGGCTGGAAGACTGGAATGAAAGGGTTGCCAAACTGGAAGACTTGGAGTGCAGACAACTGGAGGCTGGAAGACTTGGAGTGCAGATGACACCAGGCTGGAAGACTGGAATGAAAGGGTCTCCAAGCTAGAAGACTTGGAGTGCAGGTGACACCAGGCTGGAAGACTGGAATGAAAGTCTCTCTAAGCTAGAAGACTTGGAGTGTAGATGACACCAGGCTGGAAGACTGGAATGAAAGGGTCTCCAAGCTAGAAGACTTGGAGTGCAGATGACACCAGGCTGGAAGACTGGAATGAAAGGGACTCCAAGCTAGAAGACTTGGAGTGCAGATGACACCAGGCTGGAAGACTGGAATGAAAGGGTCTCCAAGCTAGAAGACTTGGAATGCAGATGACACCAAGCTGGAAGACTGGAATGAAAGGATCTCCAAGCTAGAAGACTTGGAGTGCAGATGACACCAGGCTGGAAGACTGGAATGAAAGGGTCTCCAAGCTAGAAGACTTGGAGTGCAGATGACACCAGGCTGGAAGACTGGAATGAAACGGTCTCCAAGCTAGAAGACTTGGAGTGTAGATGACACCAGACCTTACCTTACAGACCTTACAGTTCGTTCGGGTTGCCCCAGGTCCCTCAGTGTGAGGCGCCTCTAATGTCTACCAGAGAGTTGCTAGTACATTTTCCGGTATATTTTGCATCTTCCAATCTTGGATGGTCTGGGATGCAGTTTAGATATTTGTCGAGCTTATTCTTAAACACATCTACGCTCACTCCTGATATATTCCTCAGATGAGCTGGCAACGCATTGAATAGACGCTGCATTATCGATGCTGGTGCGTAGTGGATTAATGTTCTGTGTGCTTTCCTTATTTTTCCTGGTATAGTTTTGGGCACTATTAATCTACCTCTGCTTGCTCTTTCTGATATTTTTAGTTCCATGATATTTTCTGTTATTCCTTCTATCTGTTTCCATGCCTGAATTATCATGTAGCGTTCTCTTCTCCTTTCTAGACTATATAATTTTAAGGATTGTAGTCTTTCCCAGTAGTCTAGGTCCTTAACTTCTTCTATTCTAGCTGTAAAGGACCTTTGTACACTCTCTATTTGTGCAATATCCTTTTGATAGTGTGGGTACCATATCATATTGCAATATTCAAGTGGACTACGAACATATGTTTTATAAAGCATAATCATGTGTTCAGCTTTTCTTGTTTTGAAGAAGTGCCGTAACAACATTCCCATTTTTGCTTTACATTTTGCCAACAGAATGGCTATTTGATCATTGCATAACATGTTCCTATTCATCATCACACCAAGGTCTTTAACTGCTTCCTTATTTGTGATTGTCTCATTATTAGGTCCCCTATATGCATATAGCTTTCCTTCTCTGTCTCCATAATTTATTGATTCAAATTTATCAGAGTTAAATACCATCCTATTTACCTCTGCCCAATCATATACTTTGTTAAGGTCTCTTTGTAGAGCGTTCCTATCTTCATCACAAGTAATTTCTCTACTTATTCTTGTGTCATCAGCGAAACTACTCACTACCGAATCCTTAACATTACTGTCTATGTCTTCAATCATAATAACAAACAATATTGCAGCTAGCACCGTACCTTGTGGCACACCGGATATTACCTTGGTTTCATTCGATTTCTCATCGTTTGCAATAACTATCTGTTTTCTGTGTGTAAAAATTCTTTTAACCATCTTCCTACTTTATCTACGATATTGTGTTTTCTAATTTTCTTTGCTAATATATTATGGTCTACTTTGTCAAAAGCTTTGCAAAGTCTAGATAAACCACATCTGTTTCATTTCCGCTTTTCATATTTTTGAATATGTTCTCACAGTGGACTAACAGTTGGGTTTGTGTACTTTTTCCGGTACGAAACCGTGTTGTCCTATATTAAACAAATTATTTTTTATTAAATGTTTCATAATATTTTTCTTCATTACCCTTTCATACACTTTCATAATATGTGATGTTAGACTCACAGGCCTATAATTACTTGCCTCTAGTCTTGATCCACTTTTGAAAGTAGGGGTGATATATGCTAATTTGTGCTCATCATAAATCTTGCCTGTATCTACACTTTGTCTTAATAATATTGCAAGTGGCTTTGCGATAGAATGAACTACTTTCTTTAACAAAATAGCAGGGACTCCATCCGGCCCTGCAGCAGCTCCATTTTTAATTTCATTAATTGCCTGCACAATCTCAGCTTCATTAATTTCTATGTCAGCTACATATTCACTATTTTCGTCCCTTACTTCTATATCATTATCTTCATTATCTATTCTAGGGGTGAATTCTCTCTTATACGTTCTGCCAGTATGTTGCAAATTTCCTTTTTTTCATTCGTTAATCTCCCCCCTTCAATTCTCAGAGGGCCTATTTCTATTCTTCTTTTATTCATCTTCTTCGCATATGAGTATAATAGCTTGGGGTTTTGCTTGATATTTAATAGGGTTTTTTCTTCCAAGTCCCGTTTTTCATTTTCTTTTGATTGTATAATCTTTTGTCTGCATTTTCTATCTTACTTTTTAGTTCTATAACTTTCCATGCATTTTTTTCTTTTGCAAGACCTTTTTTCCACTTTCTGATTTTCTGGAACAAGATCCTTATGTCTCTTGGTATGCATGAATGATGTTTACTTTTCTTCTTCGGTATATATTTTTCCACTATTTTCTCCAATATTTTATATAATATCTCCGTATTTACCCTTATGTCATCACTTACGAAAATGTTATCCCAATCTTTGTTTAATTCTTCATTAATTTCTGACCATTTTATATTTTTACTGTAGAAGTTGTATTTTCCATATCCTTCCCACTTTTTCATTTCTTGCTTATCTCTATTTTCACTTGCTTTGGAATGAACTGTTAATTCTATGACATTATGGTCTGAAATATTCGCATTATAAACTATTATTTCTTTAACATAATTCATCTCGTTCACAAATACTAGGTCTAAAGTATTTTCCTTTCCTTTCGTTGGCAGGTGATTTATTTGTTGAATGTTGTATTCTAGTAGCATATCTAATAGCTTTTCAAATTGCCTCTTATCTTCTGCACTACTATTACTCTCTTTTTTATATGTATAAGTACAACCACAATCTCCTATTCGTTCTTTCCATTCTACGAAAGGAAAGTTGAAGTCACCAGATAGGAGAATAGTCCAGTCCTTGTGATTTCTACATATATCATCCAATTTTTCAATTATTAAGTCAAACTCTTTAGTATTAGGAGGTCTATATATTACTATGTTCAGATTCAAATTCTACCGCTATTAGTTCACATTCTGAGTTACTATATTTCTCATATATTTTTCCTTGTTTTTTGTCTTTCCCATATATTGCGGTTCCCCCTTGATTCCTATTTTTTCTATCTGATCTATAAGTTTGGAACCCTTTTATTTGATCATCATTCCCAGCCTCTTGGGAATACCAGGTTTCACTTATATTCATTATATCTATTTTCTTTTCATTTTGGGTTAGTAACTAAACCCTGCGCATTCATCACTATGATGGTTTGCGTGTTTTCTCCTTCATTTAATATTGGTAGTAATAAGGATTTTCCCATGTCTCTTTCCTGTTCTGGTATGTTGTTCTTTTTTTCATTTCCAGAAATTCTGACATTAAAAAATCCAACTTTTCCATAATATTTGATCTTCCTTCATCATAATTATTCATTTTGCGTCTGAATCTGCAATTTTCTCCGTTTCTGCAATATCCTCTTGCATAATAAATACAGTTATTATCTCTTGAGTAGAATTTCGGAGCTGATGCTTTGAAATTTTTTGCTGACACCTCTGCATATCTCATTGGTGGTTTGCTTTTCTCTTTTACCTGATATTCTTGATTTCTCTCTTTATTTGTTTCTTTCTTATTTTGGATTTTATTACTTGGTTGGTTATTTATTTGATTATGATTCATGGCTACAGGGTGCATATATTTGCATTTTTTGTCGAACTTACATCCTTTTCCTTCTTTTAGGTTTTTACATATTTTTGGATGCAGATCTCTGCAATCATCCCCATAGCCATCTAAGTATGCACATTTACCATATATTTCATAGTTTTGACATACCTTAGGATGTTTGTAGTAACATCTTTCTCCAAATCTGCAATTCCCTCTTTTCAAAAGGTTGCAGATTTTGTCTTTCTTGTCTATTTTTTCCTCTTTCCCGTCATTGTGTAGATCTGGGTAGAGCCTCTTCGGGATTTGCTTTTCTGTTGTCATATCGTAATTTATTTCTTCGTAGGTATGCTGCTTTATTGCCTCATATGTAGTATCAATGAGTATCTCTGCATCCATACTTTTATCTTGTTCTTTGTTTTCCTTATTTTTTTCTGTCATTCATTTTTGTTTACTTCTCTTCCGTTTTCCTCTTCTTCTTTTTCTTCTTCTTCTTCCTCTTCTTCTTCATCCTCAACTATTTGTACATTCAATCTTGATTTAATAACATTGTCTATCCATGATAGACATGTTGAACAAAAAAATTCTTGTATCTTTTCTCAAATCTTGCATTACCTCAGCACACTGTGGATGGGTCGGAATGTTGCATGCAGCACATTTTCTGATTAGGTTTTGTGGATTGACTATGCTATACCAAACCTTACACAGTTTGCATGCTTTTGGCATTCTTTTTCCTAATGCATCAATTAGGATATTCACAAGATTCACCTTATTCATTTTCTTTGTCGGAATATGTTGGTTTATGTATATTTTCTTTATGAGTCTCTTGACCACTTGGATTTTATTTGGAACTTCTTCAATTATTTTCAAGATGTTTTCATTAGATTTGTTCCAGTTTGAAGGATTATATCCTTCTAATATATCTATGAATGCTTTTGTATCTTTTTGGTTAGGACTGTTGCTGATTTCATAGATGAGAAATGCCAGTTCCCTTCCTGCTACCTCATCGTATTGCGAATCCGCCAAGCAAGCTAAATTACGCCACCTCTTCCCGCAGTTGGAACTTACTGCCATCTTGTTCTGATTTCAGTATTACACTTGTTAAACTAACTTAGAAGACGCTTTATCCTACTATTCCAGGCTGGAAGACTGGAATGAAAGGGTCTCCAAGCTAGAAGACTTGGAGTGCAGATGACACCAGGCTGGAAGACTGGAATGAAAGGGTCTCCAAGCTAGAAGACTTGGAGTGCAGATGACACCAGGCTGGAAGACTAGAATGAAAGGATCTCCAAGCTAGAAGACTTGGAGTGCAGATGACACCAGGCTGGAAGACTGGAATGAAAGGGTCTCCAAGCTAGAAGACTTGGAGTGCAGATGACACCAGGCTGGAAGACTGGAATGAAAGGGTCTCCAAGCTAGAAGACTTGGAGTGCAGATGACACCAAGCTGGAAGACTGGAATGAAAGGATCTCCAAGCTAGAAGACTTGGAGTGCAGATGACACCAGGCTGGAAGACTGGAATGAAAGGGTCTCCAAGCTAGAAGACTTGGAGTGCAGATGACACCAGGCTGGAAGACTGGAATGAAAGGGTCTCCAAGCTAGAAGACTTGGAGTGCAGATGACACCAGGCTGGAAGACTGGAATGAAAGGGTCTCCAAGCTAGAAGACTTGGAGTGCAGATGACACCAAGCTGGAAGACTGGAATGAAAGGGTCTCCAAGCTAGAAGACTTGGAGTGCAGATGACACCAGGCTGGAAAATGCAGTATGTATGATCAATTAATCCTCTTGACCTTCAAGAGCAATCAGCCATTCTGATCTCGTGGTAGTCGTTGTGGTCCCAAATACAAACAGATCAGTCAGTCTTGATCACTGCTTACTTTGGGTTAAGTGACCTGGGAAGTAGACCTAAATCACCCAATCACACTGTTGGTTCTCGGGCTCCACTGTGACACCTCCATCGAAGTCGACGCAAATGTTACAAAGACCTGCAAGTGATGTTATAAACAGTGATGTTTAAAGATGGTGTCCAGTGTATTGTAATTAGGTCCTTTGATATAATGGGATGTTGTTTTGGACGAGTCTTTAGATGAGAAATGGTTGCTTTCTGGTCTCCCTACCCACCCTTCTTCTGACCTTTGCTTGGCCAGTTCTTGTCATTTCCTTTCCTGTACCCATCTTTCCAGTAATTAAGCATTTTACACTTCTTGTTATCAATGTCTTCCGCCCCTCTCAACCCCCCTCCATGATTTCCTCTCGCGTTTTTCTTTCCAATTCTTTCATTCTCCTGGTCTTTCCCACTCTCTATAATCTCCTTTCCCCATTCCAGTTTGTGTCTCCAATTGAATGTAATTTTCTTCTTCATAACCTAACCTTTCACATTCCCATTCTTGTATCCATTTCTTTTTATTTTTTTGCCTTTCCCATCCACGATTTAATTTTCTTTCCTGATTCCACCTCCTATTCTTTCTCCTTCCCTTTAATCTTCTTTCCCAGTTCCTATGAATTTTTCCAACCCTTCACACCTCTCATTCCCGTTTCTCTCTCCCTCCCCTCCCCGCCCCCATTGCCATTCATGTTTCCCCCACTCTGTCCCTACCTATAATTTCCTTTCCCCATTCCAATTCCGGGCTTCCTTCCTTTCTTTGTCCCCCCCTCCCGCGTTCCCCCCCACCCCCCCCCCCCCCCCCCCTCCCCCCCCACCCCCCCCCCGGGGGTTCCCATTCCCACCTGCCTCCTCCATGTAAAGGTGAAAAAGAAAGGCATGAATGCGACGAAAGAATTCTCTGGCGAATCAGCTGTTCATTGACGGCGACAGGAAAAGGAGGACGAAGGAGGTTGAAAGAAGGGCGGAAAGAGGGCTTCTTCGTCTGCTGCCCGTCTGAGGCCTCTGTAACAACGGCTCTTTTATTTTTTTTTTTATTGTTTCTTTTACGGATTCCAAGATTGGATTTAGATCTATGTAGCATCTACAAAAACTGTAAAACTCATTTTTCTCTCTCAAGGAGGGGATTGGGTTAGGGTTTGTTGAGGGGCGGGGTATTTGGGGGAGGGGGATGTATTTAGGGAAGGTAGAAGTCTCCCAAGTGCTGACCAGTCAGTCGGAAGTGGCACTTTGTGCCTCTGCGTCCTTTTTGGCACCCTTTTTTTTCCAACCGTTTCCTGGTTGGCGTTCTCTTCTTCTGTGAGGATCTACTTATGATCTAAGCTTTATTTTGCGTTCCTTTATTCCAAGAGTAATCTGGCCGAGAGCGAAGAATTTTTAGCCCCTCAAGTAGTGACGACTTGATTTGGGTATGTTATTCCAACCTCGGCGTCTTCAGCTTGCAAATATTATTAGTTTAATTTTAATCAAAGAACTCTATGCAAATAACCGTTTATTTAGTAGTGTATGATAAGGCGCATTACATCACTTATAAATCTCCATGTATTGCAAAAACCAAATTCATAAATACAACGATATATAGCAAATAGGCTCTGAGTCGTGACGTATGGCCCAGGCTCTGAGTAGTAACGTATGGCCCAGGCTCTGAGTCGTAACGTATGGCCCAGGCTCTGAGTCGTAACTTATGGCCCAGGCTCTGAGTCGTGACGTATGGCCCAGTCTTGTCGAGAGAATGAGAGCACGGCGGTCAAAATGGCAAACATATATCTGAAAACTACTGTAGGAAGGCGAGGTAATATTTACGGAAAGGAGTAAGTGACATGGTAAGTAAATAAATTAAGAAAAACGACTGGGATGCTGGTAATTAAGCTCTATGTGGTATTTTCCACGTAGGATGACAAGACTAGATTATGAATATGGCAGTGACTGCCATCACTATTTTTCTCTTTATCCACCCCGTCATATGAAACCATTTTTCATAACTTACTGCATAATATTAGCGAGCAATTTGAACTAACAACAGAAAACAAAGATGATTTCTACTTCGCACAAATGTATGAAACCAGAGAAACCATTTCAAGAGCTTGTCTGTTTTAATTTGAGTCTCTGCAAATCTTATTATGACGTGTAAGGTCTTTGTGCAAAAGTCCACCCAGCAAGACCAAATTACCTCTGCATAAAATTAATTACGGGTGACAAAAGCGACACGCCAAGGGAACGTGTTAAGTACAGGATTCGGGGACGCGTTCATAAAGGGGCCCGTGTTCTCATTTGGACTTGGTCCTGCTGGAGTCCATTCATTCGTTTTGAGGTTTGACGTTGTTTTGCTTCTTTTTATGTTTTGTTGTAGCTTTTGCTAAAGTCTTCCTTATTACTCTTCTATTTCTAATATGAATCACGTCTTATATACCTCTCTTAATTTCAAATCGACGGCTCGGAGCTTTTGTATTTGCTGCTTTATAGAGTAAATGAACTCGTTAATCAGTCAACCTTCTGTTAGTGATAGTAATGATAAGCAACATTAGTATATGATGGAAATATTAACAATAGACTAGTATATGATGGATGATATTAGTAATAGACTGTTAGTGGTAGTGATAATAAGCGACATTAGTATATGATGGAAATATCAGTAATAGACTGCTAGTGATAGTGATGATAAGCAATATTAGTCTACGATGGAAATATTAGTAATAGACTGAAAATTGATAATGGCACATTTAAAAATTATTGTCAGCAAAGCCTTTATCATAGATTTCTCTTTTGTTAATGTTGTTAGAATATTAGTAACTACAGACCCGAAGGTTAATGTTATTTCTGTAGTTAGGCAAACAGCTGCTTTATACATACCCGTTATAGTCATTCTTATTTGAAAATCCCTTACCATAGATAGGATTATCGTTATTCTTGTGAAGTAACAAGTCGCTGTAGATCTGAAGGTTGCAATAAATAATTGTGCTGGTGCTAGAAAGAGTTTTGTCGTAGATCAGTCTTTTGTTGGGGTTGCTGTTCGTTCAGTGGCATTTAATTACCGTAAGTCAGATTATCTTAATAATGAAGAAAAAGTAATACATTAAACTAAACATCATGTCTTTGCCATCAACAAAATAAATTTAACGAGCGCGAAAAATATTTTGCGTCTTGTTCTCCCCCTTTTCGAAAGCCTGCGTATGTACCATCATCTCCACTTTCCTCCCTCCTTCTCTCCCTCCCCCATGCATACTCCTCACCCCATCCCCCGTCCATGATCACGCAGACACATCTGTGTCGAAGTCCTGGAATCTGGAAATCCTCCAAAAACCGAGTCTACAAACAGCGTTGTGAATCACGAGGGATTCCAGGTAGCCTTTTTGCAGAGGGGCCTTCAAATTGGCTGTGTTCGACGCTCTCTTTGAGGGGAAAATGGATGCCCACTCCGTCTGGATGATTGGAAATTTTATTTTCATTTTTCGTCGAGGGGAGATGGATGCCCCCGATCGTGGCGACGATTGGAAAATTTTGCGTTTTGTGTGTGCGTGTTTTTTTTTTTTTTTTTTTTTTTTTTTTTTTTTTTTTTTTTTTCGAGGGGAAATAGATGTTCAGTCCGTGTGGATGATTGTACAGTTTTCGTGGAGGGGAAATGGATATCCCCTTCGTTGGGAAGATTGGAAAATTTTCCACTTTGATTTTGCTTGGGGAAGTAGATGCCCAATCCGTCTGGGTGATTAAAAAATTTTATCTTCATTTTTCATTGAGGGAAAATGGATGCCGTGTTCGTTAGGATGACTGAAAAGTTGTACATTTGTGTGTGTGTGTGTGTGCTTTTTTCGTTCTCAGGGAAAATAAATTTGCTCAGAACGTCTGAATGATTTAAAATTTTATTTGGTTTTTCGTGTGCGATGTATCCCCCGTCCGTTAGGAATTCATAAAAATTTTGCCCTGTTTGTGTGTGTTTTTCAGCGGAAGGGAAATAGTAGATGCTCAGAATGTGTGGATGATTGAGAATGTTATATTTATTTTCAGTGAGGGGAATGATCGAAAAATTTTACACTTTTGGTTTTTTTTCTATTCGTTGAAAAGAAAATGGATGACCTGTTCCATGGGATGACTGTCAAATCCTACACACTTGGTGTATTTATTTTGATTTTTAATTTTTTGCTGAGCGGAAATAAATCCTGTCTTTCTGGATGAATGAAATATTTATGAAAAATTTCACTTGTATTTTTCGTCGAGGGGAAATGAATGCTCCTTCATATGGATGAGTGAAAATTTTTATTCACACTTTTCATTTAGGATAAATATTAGTTGCTCTGTCCGCTAGGATGATTGACAAATTCGCTATTTCTTTGGGGGGACCAATAAAAGCTTCTTAAGCGCCTCAGTGGCGTGGTCGGTATGGTGTTGGCGTGCCACCTAGGTGGCCGCGAGTTCGATTATCGGGCATATTATTGAGGGGTCAGAGATGTGTATTTATGGTGATACAAGTTCACTCTCGACGTGGTTCGGAAGTCACGTGAAGCCGTTGGTCCCGTTGCTGAATAACCACTGGTTCTGTGCAACGTATACGCACCATACAAACAAACAATAAACGCTTCTTCTGTATATATGTTAATTGACAAATTTTCATTTCATTGTTCTTTGAGGGATATACATCCGTCGTTCGTTGGGACGATTGATAATTATTATGAATGGTTTTATTTTTCTTGGAGAGAGAATTGTTACCCCGTTCTACTGAATAGCTGAAAGCTAGTTTATTCATTTTACATTTTTTGTTGAGGGGAACTGAATGAATACCCCGTCCAATGGCAAAAATGAAACATTTTACTTTCAGATTTTTTCGCTGAGGAGAAAGTTCACCTTCATCAGTTTCGATGACTGATTTATATTTTTCATGAAGGGAAAATGGACGTCCCGTCCGCTGGGATGACTGGAAAACTTTACACACAATATTTTTTTATGCAAGAAATTTTTCAATTTAACCAGAATGTCATTTCGTATTGTCATTTTTCGTTGAGGGTAAATGGATGACTCTTCCATCGGGATGAATGAAAATAATTTCCATTTTGTTCTGTGATTCAGTGGCATCGGATGCCCCCTTCCGTCTTGGTGTTCAAAGAGGTCGATTAGTTTATTTTATTAAAATTCTTCAAGCGAAATGGCTGTTGCTCGATCCGCCATGATTGTTCAAAAAATATATTTTTAATTTTTTTTTGTTCATTCTTTTGTTGAATGTTTATGCACTTAACGTATATGGGGAGCGTGACCGAAGGATTTGTAGATATTTGAGAGTAATAACTGATCTCTAGTTCTTCAAAGTTCGTAAAGTACTGTGGTTGAAAGGGAGGGATAAGCCGCTGGGTCTCATCTGCGCGTCTGTCTTCCAATTTAGTGTTACTCCTTCGCAAACTTCCTCCCTTCTTCGCTTTTTTGTTTCTTCTCTGGCAGGTGGTTTTTTTACCCACAGACTGGGCCTACGGGGAAAATAACGAGGAGTGTTTTTGCTCTCTCTCTCTCTCTCTCTCTCTCACATGTAGGGTCAGCTTGCGGGTAACCAAAGGCAACAACCTTAGAAGACTGATCCTGGTAAGGAGGAAGAATATAACTAAAAACCAGAAGCTTGTGTAAAAAAGGTATGGTCGAAGTCTATTCAAACTTGTGGATACATTTAAAATATGGCTACATTTCTAGTTATCGTCCTTTATTGAAATTTGTCAGATGTAGATAAAGAACAGCGGCGGTACAAAGAAGGGAAAACAGAACGAGGGAGAAAAAACGGGACTTGATATATAGAAGAACTTTCCCTAAAAGAAAACTTTTCCAGTATGTAACTTATCCAAACAGAAGAAAGTTCCTGAGGAGTAAAATAAGCCCATTAGGAGGAAGCCTCGTCAAAATGTAACATATTGGAGAGAACAAAAGTTCCTTAATGTTAAGGACATTGGAAGGAATCTTATTCAAAAGTTAACATATTTGCAAACGTTGCAGAGAAATGCGTTGGTAGATAGATTTCCCGCGTTCGATACGGACTTGGATTCCTGTCCAGGACGAAAAAAAAAAAAACGAAAACAAAAAACGGGGCCGAACAAAAAGGTATGGCGAAAGAGGAAGGGAAAATGGACACTGAAGAAGAAAAGGAAATAATTATCATCGTTTGGCTCTAACAGGGAAAATACTTCTCTCTCATTTATTATTGTTTTTTTTTGTTTTTTTGTTTTTGTATTTTTGACTGACTGAGTTCAATGCTGCTTCTTGAACGAGGAAAAAATCAGATTTTTTTTATATATAGGGAACTAGGAAAATTTTGATTTGTTTTGTGTTTGTGTAATAATATATATATATATATATATATATATATATATATTAGATATATGTATGTGTGTGTCTATGTGTACACACACACGCACCCATATATCTATTTTATATATATATATATATATATATATATATATATATATATATATATATATGTGTGTGTGTGTGTGTGTGTGTGTGTATATATATATATACATATATATATATATATATATATATATATATATAATAGATATATGTGTGTGTGTCTATGTGTACACACACACGCACCCATATATATATATATATATATATATATATATATATATATATATATATATATGTCTGTGTGTGCATTGAGATTTTGTAAGAAGTAAAAAAATCACAATGACAGAAACGATAAAACCAGAATGACACACCCGTCGTTTCTGACAGTGAAAGAAAAAGATATTATGATTTATGATTCATTCATGACTCATCGTTGACAGAGAGATGGGTACGATAAAAAAAAGAGAAGGTCGCGGAATAGCGGCAACAAGATGATAAACTCAAGTGTTATAGATATGGTAAAGAAAGAAATGGTTTTTATTCTAGCTTCTTTTTTGGTTGAGGGTCAAGAATGAGATAGGATAAAAAATAAAAAATAAAAAGGTTATAGTAACTTGAAAAGGCATCTCTCGTGTGTTGGATAAGAAAAAAAAGAATGGCATCTCTTTTATAAGCCCCTTTTTGTAGACTAAATTGTGGAATGGGATGAGGGAAGAATGCAAAATAAAAAAAAAATACTGTGGTAAAAATGAATCTTTCACGTCTGTAGAAAAAAAAAGGGAATCTCTCTCACGTCTATAAAAAAAATTTCCACATACGTCATCCTTTATCGACTGAGGTTATGGGATACGGGGAGGAAAGAATAGATGAGAAAGGAGTCTGTTTTGAGAGAAATTCTTTGTTCATATTTTAGGAGAGTTTTGTTGCTTCATTTGCAGTTCCAGAATAGAATCCTGGAAACCGAGTATCCCAAAAAGAAAGAAAGAGACAAAAACTGAAAAACAGGTCGTAAAGTTTTCGTTTCATTCGTGTTTGGCCGTCAGCTGGTTGAAAACACTTACTGGGGAAAGGTCTTGTGGCTGCTCTCAACTTAATTGACCCCTGCCCAGCGGTGGGACTTCTAGCAGAGGAATCAGGTGGCGCCCTGCTCTGCCTGGCAATGTATATTGATGTCTTCGTAATAAATTTCAATCGTTTGGGAGAGATAAGATGAAAATAGGCAAGAAAACGGCATCTTGTTAGGACCCATAACTAGACTGACGTAAGCACGTGAAGCAGCCAATTGTGGGGTTATTTAATTGCAACCCTTCGAAGTCTGTTTACAAAATCCTTCCATTCAAAGTCCGCTCCAGTACGTTTAAAGTTGAAAGTCTCTCTCTCTCTCTCTCTCCAAACCCTCCTCCCCTTTTTTTTAACTTGCAGACTTCGTTTTCAATATACATTCAAAGGCTGCCTTAGAAACCTTTCAGTCTTTTAAAAATCCTTTCAAAGATTGTTTATTCCTATAAAATATACAAACCATCGGTCTTCACACAGGAATATACTTCAGTGCAGCATATTCCTATGTAAAGACGTCCGGTTTGTATAGTTGGGAAAGATACAAGTTACTTTCAAAAAACAATTTATCATTTTGGGAATCCTTGAAATAAGGTTTGGGGTTGCGGGGTTGAGCCAGATGCCCTGGCCAGTGACCTCGAGGTCGGGGAAAGGGAGGACACGAATACGGGCTAGAGAGGGGTAGACCCACCGGTTAATTGTAAGGCTCTTGAAGAGCTGCGCTTAATGAGTTCTCAGTGTTTATTCATCCACTTATATCTGCATGATTATTTATCTATATTAATTTTCATAAGCACATATTTTAATGTCTCATTATTTACTTGACATTTATCTGTTATCTGAATATATTTCTATATTTTTTACGTCCTTTCTGCTGACTCAGTAGTTTTATAAAAAAAAAAACGTCCCCTCTGCTGACTCAGTAGTTTTATAAAAAATGTCCCTTCTGCTGACTCAGTAGTTTTCGTTTCGCAAATGGAAAATTAATCGACTCACACTTTATATAACAAGTTAATGGCTTTCCTAGACTGTTCCACATGACTGTTTGCATTTCAAGCATGGTTACTAATAATTTGCTTCAATTTTGGTATACATTAGATTATAAAAATCTACAGACGGTAACATTTTACTTTCCATAAAGCGTAATGGTCGAGCAGACAAACAAACAGAATAACATAGATAATAGTAATGGAAAAATCCTTTTCAGAAGCAACATCATAATGTGAAGTGCATTAAAACCAAACTGGAACAAGGCGTGTTCCGACCTCCAGGTTAATCAGGGCGCATGCTAATTAAAGCGTTGTTTCACCAATGAAAATTTAAATAGATACGCTATATTTTATTAGAAATAATTGTTCTATACTGTTTAAGTTGCACATTATTTGATTTGGACATTTTCATTCTAATATATAAGTCATAAATATCCTATGCTAAAATTCCTGTAACTTTAACTCGAAGCAAAACACCCTTTTCAGACCCTTTTAGGCTTTTCCTTAGGGAAAAGAACAACAACAACAGCAAGTAAAACAACTACAAAAACAAGAAAGACAAGAACAACCAAGTAGTTTGTGTAAGCTTACTCCCCGAGTAAGCGAAAATCGAAATCCTTGACCAACTGGGGGCAATAAATTCGTGGAGGGGAATGGACCATCGGAAATGGACCATCGGAAATGGACCATCGGAAATGGACCATCGGAAATGGACCATCGGATTGCGTGACCGGATTTGTTTGGTATATATAGGGGCAGAGTGGGAGTCATTATTATGATAACCGGCGTATACGTCTTCCGTACCTTCTCTGGGTGAAATGTGGGCCTCCGAATTCCCCGAAAATATTTATTCTTTTCTAACATGGGAGTGATAAGAGTACAGAGAACTCCAGCCTCGTGATTTGGGGGAGTTCTCTCGCTGGGAGTCGAGTGCTTGTTTCTGATTGGTAAATGAAGTTTCGTTTCTTTTACTGTACCTCTTTTTATATTCTCTTTCTTCCATCTTACTTTCCACCCTTTCCTGAGAGTTGATTAATAGCGCAAGTGGGAGGTTTTCCTCCTGTTACACCTTTCAAACCCTTTAACTGTCAATTTTCGTTTCAGCGCTGAAGGACCTCATAGCTCCCAGGGTTTGTCCTTTGGACTTAATTCTATATTCAATAATAATAATAATAATAATAATAATAATAATAATAATAATAATAATAATATAATGTATTCTACAGGCGTCTTTTTATAGTTCACTATGGCCCCGAAATCCAGTGAGAGCTGTAACTTTGCTAGTTGTTTCAAGGTTAACAAAATTGTCTATCATCAAATTCGGTCTTGATGGGTTTGCTTTTGTTGCTATTTATTAGTCATTAATATCTCGTTAACTTTCTGTATCATTTTGATTTTCGTAATACAGTGATTATCATTGTTATTGCAACCCTAAAACGCGACATTAAATGTTTTTAAAAATTTTGAGCTCATCTCTATCAAAGGTTTTGCAGGACTTGATTAATTAACATTTTTATACATCTTTCCCACCGTTATCCCTACGTTAGAGGGTCGGTTGCCTGTTGCGCCTTCGTCTATCAAAGGCATCATCAGGCATGGTTTATTGTTTGGAAAAAGGGGTGTTTACGACAGCCATTCCCTTGCTGTCATCAACCACAGTTATTGACAGTGGGCGGCCTTGCCTTTGACAAAAAAAGTACGACTGCAAGGCAGCTGTTTCCACACTTATCGAGGGTGGGCCTAGCCTTTTACTTAAAAGTAGGAAGTTCCTAGTTGGACGACTGGTTTTCGCACTCGACTACCAATCCGGTGGTCCGAAGTTCGATTCTCGGATCTGCCAACGCGGAATCAGAGAAATTTATTTCTGGCGATAGAAATTCGTTTCTCGATATAATGTAGCTCGGATTCCATAATAAACTGTAGGTCCCGTTGCTAGGTAACCAATAGGTTCCTAGTCGTGTAAAAATGTCTAATCCTTCGGGCCAGCTCTAGGAGAGTTGTTAATCAGCTCAGTGGTCTGGTTAAACTAAGATATACTTAACTTTAACTAAAAAGTACGACTGCAAGGCAGCAGCCTTCATTTTAGTCGCCTTTTACGACACACAGGACCTACGGTGGTAGTATTTTTACACCCCTACCACAGAATCAACAATTTTATACATGCTAGTGGTAAAAACAACCAAATTGTTAAGAACCTAAATTCATTATAATAGATTTATCCTCGACTTTCCCCCACAAGCATTAGAAAAGTAATTATTCTTATTACCTATTAATACCATAACGTTATATTGGTAATTAATGACACTTAACATTGACAACTAATGTACTAATACTGTTATAAATAACCGTTACTACCCATCATAATTATTATAACGTACTTCATTGTGTTAATAACCATACCACTCTTACTGGCTGTAACAAAACGGGAACAATAACAGTTGAACCCGCTCCGTTGTAACTTCATAACTAGGAAGTGTCGAGGACTCGCAGGGCCGCCATTAATGGACGAAAGGCTATTACCTCAATCCCATTAGTTGCCGTGGCCGAAATTTAGCTCTGCTGTCCTCTCGCCCGTCCGTCTGTCTTCCGTCCTTCCTTCTGTCCTTCCGTCCTTCCTTCTGTCCGTGTCTCTTTGATCTCCGAGGATGGGAGAGATAGGGAGAAGAGTTCCTCCGTGTGGCCAATCCAGTGCTAATGTTATTAAGGATGAATTGTGCCTTGTCCATTGCAGAGTTGCGTTTCTGCGTTACATCCTCTTACAGGAAATGAATCGTTAGTGAATGAAGTGTGTTATTCACCGAGGAAATGGATCCTTGGTGAATGAAATGTGCTATTATTTATAGAGGTTTAGCGTTGGCTGTTAGTGATATGCGGTTAATATGTACGACTGTTTTACTATTTCTGTGTTTTTAACCAAAACTCGCACATGATGCAGTGCCTTACAAAAGCTCCCGACACCACTGTCTAAAATCAGGGGTTCTCAAAGTGGTCGATATCGACCCCCAGGGGTCAATAGGACCATCCAAGGGGGTCTATGAATAGTCAGGGGGTCAAATTGGGGTCAATGAATATCTAACGTATTTTCTTACTAGGTGTTACTTTCTTTATCATACTGAATGTCAAGTACTACACTAATGCTACTCAAATTGATTCCGACATTGCTTTATTTTTTTAAATTATTAAATGGTAGTCTAGGGGGTCGACAGAAAATTTGAAACTTCATAAGGGGGTCCTGGAGTTAAAAAGTTTGAGAACCCCTGGTCTAGATGTACTATTGTTTTTTATTCCGTTTCTTTAGCTAAAGCTCACAAAGAAAAAGTGGTGGCCCTTTACAAGGCCAGCACACGAGTCCTTAATGTATAGACACGTCTGTTTCGTCTCCGTTGTTTTAACCAACCCCCCACCCCCCACACACAAAAAAATTACAAGGCTTATTGAGAAGCCAGCGCCCGACCCCATAGTGTCTAGACACGTCAATTTTAACCGAATGGTAGCCACTGGCACAGTGATATCTACGATAAGCCTGTTTCATTTTTTCAACCAAAGTTCACCAGAAAAAAAAAAACTTTAAAAAATCGCCGAAGTTTCTACGGTGCAATCGTGTTTTCTGCCCGGTGGTGGCCTCAGCCACGGCACATGAAACTCAACCAAAGTCCGTCGGTGGCCTACGCTGTTGGTACCTATAGCGCTGCCAGAAGTACGATTATGGCTAATTTAACCTTAAATAGAATAAAAACTACTGAGGCTAGAGGGCTGCAATTTGGTATGTTCGATGATTGGAGGGTGGATGATCATCACACCAATTCGCAGCCCTCTAGCCTCAGCAGTTTTTAAGGTCTGATGGTGGGCGGAGAGACAAACCCGGCAAATAGTGTTATTTTACAGAAAACCAAAATGGTGGCCTCTTATGAAGCCGGTAGCCCGACCCCTAAATGCGTAGGTCCTCTTCACGAATCATGTTATTGATTTACATCACGTTTTCCTTTCTTGGGTTTACTGTAGCTTCTGATATTTTTCTATTTGTTTGAAGCTTTCGTGAGCATTTAGATTTCATATATTAGGCTTTTCCACTTTTTATGATCCAGTTTTCTGTCAGACATCATCTCTATCTTATCGTTGTATTGGTAATGATGTGTGCTTCTTACGACTTTCTTTGTGCGTTTGGGTGATTTTGTAGGGTTGATGGGTTGTATTTCTTTTTCTTGCCACTAAAAATATTCAGTGTGATATGCATGACTGCTGTTTCATTCTTTCTTTGTAATTTCTACTTTTTTTTTCATTTATTTTTTTGTAGGAATTACTGATCGTATTATGTGCCTTATAATCTTTTTAAAAATTTGTTCGCCATCATGTTTCTCCAATTGCGATGTGTTTATAATGGGTTTTCTTTGTGAATATTCTATGCTTGATTATATAAAACAGCCTTCTTACCTTTCAATGTATTTGAGATCCATTACTGGATTTTCTTTTATCCGTCGATAAGTGGCTAAATCAACTGTTTCAACTATCTAAGAGTGTGTGTGTGTGTGTATCTGTCTGTATGAGAATTTTAATGTTTGCTGTTCATATTACTGCTCCCACTTCCATATTGCGTAATATTTCTTCCGTGACTGTCTCCTATTCTACATTCTCATTTCACGTTCCAGGAGGAACGCGTCCTCTGTGAGGGAGTTTGACAGGGGCGGCTGGACGAGGGCCAATCCGGAATTTATGACAAGCAGACCGAAATTTTGGGTTCAGCGAGTCCGTGGTGGAGAAAAGGGGGTGTTTGGGTGGGTTGTGGGTTGTGGTGCCTTATGAGGTAAAATAGGCATTGTGGGAGAGAGCCTCACAGGGCCATTTATAAATTAGAACTACCATGTTTTGTAGAGACGGAATGTAATTCAGTACCGTAGATTGGCTGTTGGTTAATCTCTCTCTCTCTCTCTCTCTCTCTCTCTCTCTCTCTCTCTCTCTGTAATTCTTCTCACATGTTCACACCGGTATAATGAAATTCGGGGTTCCTGCTGTCACAAGAGCAGGGAGCCATTGCTCCTGCCGAAACGGCTATTGCCTGAGGAACATCGAGGAGGGCCGGGGGAGTAGTGAGGGGGCGGGGGGGGGGGGGGCGGGGGGGCAGCAGGAGAATGAGTGACGCTGTCCATCGAGATGACATTAGGCAACCGTATCTTGACCGACTGGATGCTGGGTTATATTAATCTCCTGGCTCGCAGGATTCCACGTAAGGAACGAGGGATCCCTAAGTGTCACGTTGACAGCACCGAAGGTTATTGTCGGTGATGGAAGGGGAAACTTCTGGTATTCAGTTCACGGTACTGTTCAGGAAACATTTTCATATTTTCACCTCCCTTTAGACTCGTTCGCAGGGACGATCTAATTTCCCACTCATTATTTCGCTAGGTGAAGACTTTTATGACGGCATTTGGTTGTCCTTATATTCCCCTTCAGAATTGAGATTTAACTTAATCTGTTTTTCATCGGGTTATGTCTTCTACCATCTCATTAGTGCTCGATTTATGTTACACCTTTCCATGTCTCCTTCCCTTCTTAAGCGTTAAAAGATGCACCTGTTGCAGCTGTTCGAAACAAGAATTTGTTTCTCTTCTGCAGCATCAAGACACCGTGATGATCATCTCCCATGTTTTTTCTTGTGCTTTTTATTCTTAAAACAGGAATATTAAACAGGCATTTTTATGTCGAGGTGTTGGAGATGATGACGGTGATGATGAGTTCTGGAGATCTTTTTTAAATGACCCAACTTATCTCTTCTCAACAGTTTACCTTCGCTTAGAATGGGGCGTGTGCGCTCCTCCTTTGTTTAAAAGAGTGCAGATCTTATTTCTAATGATACTTTCTTGAAGCCACGTTTTGTTTACAGACACACAGACAGACAGACAGACAGACAGACAGACAGATCTTATTTTAAATGATAATTTAAGCCACTTTTGTTTACAGACAGCCAGACACACAGACGTCTTATATTTGATGATACTCTAAGGCAAGTTTTGTTGACAGACAGACAGACAGATCTTATTTTTAATGATACTTTAAGCTACGCTTGGTTGACAGAGAGACAGACATACAGGTTCTTACCTGTAATAATACTTAAAATCACGTTTTGTTGACATACAGACAGACAAACAGAGAGACACATCTTATTTTTAAAGATACTTTAAGCCAAATTTTGTTGACAGACAGACAGACAGACAAAGAGACAGAACTTATTTCTAGTGATACTTTAAGCAAGTTTTGTTGACAGACAGACTGGCATACAGACAGATTTTATTTTATCGATACTTTAAACCACATTTTGTTGACAGACAGACAAACAGATCTGATAGACAAACAGATCTTATTTATCATCATACTTGAAGCACATTTTGTTGACAGACAGACAAACATACAGACAGGTCTTAATTCTAATGATACTTTAAGCCACATTTTGTTGACAAACAGACACAAACAGACAGAACGTATTTCTAAAGATACTTTAAACCACGTTTTGTTGACAGACAGACAAACAGACCTTATTTACCATCATACTTTAAGCAACTTTTGTTGACAGACACGTAAGCTAACCACCTTTCAGCTCAGGTGACGTGAGAGAATAAACTGAACAACTAAAGCAGTGCGGCTGGAGCAGTAGCTAAGACGACAATTAGAACTCCTTCTAGTTCTTTGTAGAATGCATACTGTAAGCGATAACCCTCATCGGGGTATATACCCCTGGAGAAACCTCCCTGCGATTCCTGGGGTTACATGATTCCCATAACGAAAGCTATTGCTCTGCTGAGGAGCATCTAATAAGAATTCCAAACTAGATTTCATTTAGTATTTTGAGTATTTATTCTGAGTATTTTGCTCTGGTACGACAAGTGTGTGGTCATTTTGACATATTGACAGTAATGGTTTCATTGAGCGGAGTTAAAGGTTATGTTAAATTGGTGGTGTTTGGATATATCTCCTCATTTTATCATTCACATTCTGATACAAGTGTTTCTTCATCACTTCCCGATGTGTATATATTTACTTTTTTCAAAAAGTGTAGTCAAAGTTTTCAAAGGTAACACTCCACCTTACAAATATTTATCATTATTCTGTATTAGCATGTAAATGACTCCCCTGAAAATGTTTTTGTTTTTTTGCTCTTGACAGCGACGAAAATAACGGGAATGATTAATGATCAAGTTACGTGAAAAATACCGGGGCGCTTTTCTTTAACCTCTATGAATTTTTCAAGTCCAGCCTAAAGCCTTTCTTGGCAACAGGAATATCAGCAAACAGTAAAATGAGGAAGTTAATGTAAATTACTCTAACAAGGCGACGAGGCCTTTTCATATACTCGTAAGGTTTATTCTTGAATGTAAACTACGATAAATCAATATGAGCGAGATTGAAAAGACGCCAAAAGGGAATAAGATATAAACGCGATTAACAAACATTGAACTCATACGGAGATCAAATCTCTTGAAGGCGATTTGAATACTATAGATCGCTATGCAGTGAACTCATTTGAAAGGCGATTTGAGAATTGAATGCCTCGCTAATCCTATCACACAGTCGTTTCCAGTACTGAAATTGACATGTACGAAGAACGCGGAACTCTCGGTTCTGGTGCAGAGTGAGAGTTTGGGGGGGGGGGGGGGGGGGGGGGGGGTGTGTGTGTGGAAGGTGTTTACCGCAATATTGTTGGAATAATTAAATGGAGCGTGTGACAGACTATGTAAATTTTTTTTTTTTTATTTATAGACGGAAGATGTGGAAGTGACAGGTTGTTTTTCCCACTTTGACGGAACATGACATGAGAAAGTATGAGGAAGTGGAAGGGACGCTTTTCCAGCAGTTCCCTTCTTATTAAAGTCCTCATCATGTTATCTCAAGGGAAGCGAAGGTGATGGGCTCGTTATTTTTAAATATAATTTTGGACGCTCATGGCATAGTGTTTTAGGATATGGCTGCCTCACCAGCAAAAGGTCCCGGGTTCAGTTCTCGGATGAGCCGGAACCACATAGTCAAGTTCCATTAAGTCTCTAACTAGCGAAAGTGATGAGCCAAAACCATATATAATGGAAACCTATGAGAATCCACAGCCCCGCCACGCACTGACGACGCCACACTGTGGCGCCACAGAGTGGCTCGTGTACT
The DNA here is from genome assembly GCF_015104395.2 of Macrobrachium nipponense. Taxonomy (NCBI): domain Eukaryota; kingdom Metazoa; phylum Arthropoda; class Malacostraca; order Decapoda; family Palaemonidae; genus Macrobrachium; species Macrobrachium nipponense. Next base: position 41,147,705 of record NC_061097.1, read on the forward strand.
CCTGGCGTTAGTTTTCGCTTTAAGTGAATGTCAGCAGATTTTTTAAATTTGGCTGCACCTGATAGTTAGTCGATTGCGGTGAGTCGCAGAAATGGCGGATGATGGCATAAGTCTAGCAACCTCATCCCAGCCCCCACCCCAAAAGCGTTAACACGTTCTGAAGTGATTTTTAGATTTCATAAAATATGAAGGAGGATGATGAATAATATATATATATATATATATATATATATATATATATATATATATATATATATATATATATATATATATATATATATATATATATAGAGAGAGAGAGAGAGAGAGAGAGAGAGACGAGAGAGAGAGAGAGAGAGAAACTCATGATTTATCGACATGCCAAATCCTAAATCCCTTAACTAGGAGATCATTAATGACAGTAATGAACCTCTTTACATAGGTATTATGATTCATCAAGCACAAGGATACTCTAATGACGAGCATCCTTAGGATGGTAATTCCTTAATGCGGATCTCGATTATAGAGAAAATCATAAAAATAATATGATAATTGGATGTGATTATGGAATTTAGCTATTTTGGTCTTTTTTCAAGTTCTCTATCGTCAAAGTGCGCACAGAAACGTTTTGTTTACATATTTCTCTTTGTTTTAGCTTTTGTTTTGCCTCATTTATAATAGTATTATCATTGCATTAAATTTTTCCTTTTTTTCGGTTGGGATGGGGGTGGGAGAGTGGGGTTCATTGTTTTGTTGCCGGAGTACGGTAAACTATACTCTGTTTTTTTTCCATCTGTCCATCCGCCTGTGGTGTTTCCGTATGGTAACACTGCGTCACGGGCTTTAGATAGTTACATTCAGCTTACATTCAACAATAATAATAATATCCTATTTCGAATATTAATGGTGTACTTCGCATACAGTAAATTATTAAAACACTTTTCAGTTGCAAATGTACACCCAGATATCCTTTTATTTACCTAAAACTTACACATACCGTAACTATTTAAAGCCCGGGACGCAGTGTTACCATACAAAAACACCACAGGCGGATGGACAGATGGAAAAAAACAGAGTATAGTTCTTGGATTGCTGACTTGTTCCGCAATATAATAATAATGAATAATAATAATAATAAGAATAATAATAATAATAATAATAATAATAATAATAAAATAATAATAATAATAATAATATGAAAAGTAAACCACAATAATTTGTCTGATCTTGTTATTTAAAATACAAAGCAGAAAGCTTTCGAAGACCTGCACGGTCCTCCTTGTCAATCTGAATACAATTACTAACAGTGACCATACAAGAACTTTGTTTTTTTTTGACTAGTTTACAAATAGCCTGTTTGATGATGTAAATAAATAAAAAAGTATCTAACCTTACCATTTAATCCCAACTTACATAATATTAGAAAAACAGTAAATGAAAACGGTGAAGAAAAGGTCAACCTGGTATTCAACTATAAGAATACACTCAAAGGCTGTCTCATGCAAAATAATAACTCCAACGAGGAGGACCGTGCAGGTCTTCGAAAGCTTTCTGCTTTGTATTTTAAATAACAAGATCAGACATATTATTGTGGATTTACTTTTCCATTTTATTTTATTAACTCATGATTATAAAGGTTTCTTTGATAATAATAATAATAATAATAATAATCATAATAATAATAATAATAATAATATAATAATAATAATAATAATAATTTATTTCAGAAACCCTCCGTATTAACATAGTCTGCTGTCAAAAGTGTTAACACGCTATAAGAAAATATCAGAAATGCTGTATTATAGCAAACGGAAGAACAGACTCCTTGCGTATTCGTACCTAAGGGAACTATAAATATATTTTGAAATTAGTCGTATCGCACAGAAAGTATAGTTTTTAACTTCAGAAAGTTTTGAAAGTTAGGCAAAACTTTCTTTCTAAAGACTTAGCGAAGACTGTGTTGGACACTTTCAATACAGTATCTCAAGTGCCATTTGAGGAAAACGCAAAGAAAGAGGTCAGTATAGAAATTTCTCTCTCAGCAAATACATGAAGCAAATAAAAAATGCGCTGAAGTTTCTTAGGCGCAATGGAGTTTTTTGTACAGCGTATAATGCTGTATGAAACTCTCAGCCACGGCCCACGAAACTCTCAACTGGCCGTGGTGGCCTGAGTTGTTGCAGTGCCAGACGCAAGACCATATCTAACTTTAATCTTTAACAAGATAAAAACTACTGAGGCTAGAAGGCTGCGATTTGGTATGTTCGATGATTGGAGGGTGGATGATCAACATACCAATTTGCAGCCCTCTACCCTCAGTAGTTTTTAAGTTCAGAGGGCGGACAGAAAAAGTGCGGACGGACAGTCAAAGAAGGCGCAATAGTTTTCTTATAATTGTACAGAAAAGCAAAAACAGCGAAGCCTAAAGATAGAACGCGCCATGAAACATGGATGACGCAAGATGAAGAAGAAGAAGAGGAGGAGGAGGAGGAGGAGCACAGATCGACTCCCAGTGGTCATTCGCCAGCGCAGATCTTCTGATAGAATTCGTTACGGATGCCATACTGATGCCTCCTTGTGCCCCTTATGGAATAAATATTGCAACCGGAGCGGAGGCTTTGGTCCTTTTAGGGGAATTACGTCTTGAGGAACGACCACCAGCAGCTCTTAAGGTCCTCGCCAGGAAGATCAGAGGATTCGGGTAGTCCTATAGGAGGCGGATAACCGGCCTCCTGTAATTGGGTAATTATCATGCTGATGACGTAATGGAGGTGGATGTGGAGGAAGGGAAGGTGGAGATGAAGGCGCCAGTTACGTAAGAGGCAGAGAGGAAGCCATTCCCTTTGAAGATGGGAGGGAACGAGGTGTCAAGGAAGACGGAGGATGAGTTTCAGTATATCTTAGTCTAACCAGACCACTGAGCTAAATAACAGCTCTCCTAAAGCTAGCCTTAAGGAATAGATATTTTTTTACGTGGCTAGGAACCAGTTAGTTTCGTAACAATGGGACCTGTATACAGCTTATTGTGGGATCCGAACGACCTTATATCGAGAAATGAATTTCTGTTACCAGAAATAAATTCATCTGATTCCGCGTTGGCCGAGCGGAGAATCGAACTTCGGACCACCAGATTGGTAGGCGAGCATGAAAGCCACCCGTCCAACGAGGAACTATTGAGTGAGGATGAGGCACCGTCGTAGGAGATGAGGAAGGCACAGAAGGTGCCACAGGTGAGGGGGGGGAGTGAAAGAAGTGTCATAGGACATGGAGATGATGTAGATGTCATAGATGTAAAATGAAGAGGTCTCGTAGGGGAGGAATGAGCCGGTGTCGTAGGATGTGAAGGCATAAGAGGTGCCCTAGGAGAATTAGGAAGGGGTATCACAGGTGTCGGAATTGTCGTAGGAAACGAGAGATGTCTCAGAATTCCTTCCATAGGAAAAGGAAGAAGAGGATCAACAGAGCCAGAGGAAATGACCTAGTCGGGCCATTGACCACTTTCTTCATCACCGTGCCCGTTGGAGATCTGACTGCAGGGGGCGGCCATTTTTGACATGTTTGTCTTGTTTACCTTGACACATTTTATGTTAAATTCTTCATTCGACTGAAGAATCCAGGGTAGGGTTCGAAAGCTTTTATGTAGTTTTATAAAATGTTACTACTGCTACAATCAGTATATTATTGTGGACCAAAAAGAACTTCACTTGTGCCCTCGTAATTGAAATTTCTACCCATCAATATCTTTGTTAAAGCAAAAATGGAAACTTGTTTTCATTCTAATAGTCACCCAGGTGCAAAGAAGTGGTAGAGGAAACGGAGGTTTATAGGTGAAATCTTGCTCAAAAGAAGAATAATTGAGATTTTAGATTGTAGCTTGACTCCTTTGTTCCTCAACCAACGGAGTATATTTTTTTAAAAGTTATATTATACACGACTGAGTGAGTTATGTGAAAGAAAGAGAAACGTCTTTCCAATTCACCAGCTTTAAATAGTATCCTTCCAAACCTTTCAAGAAATGATAGGATCCTTTTTTCCGAAAAAAGGAGCTGACGTAGACCTTTTTAGTCCTTTTCATTTCATCCCCTTTCTCTGTAAGGACTCTTCCACTGCAGACTTCCCACAGGACTCTGGAAAAGATTTCCAATGTTAAAGTTTTCTATGTTAAAAGTTTCCTATTGGCGATAATGTTAATTGTCTTGTACAAATAATTGGTTTGTCTCCGTTTGAAGTTTGGTGGTATCATATTTCTGTTTATTTATTTTGTATATTTTTCTTGTATATTGCGATTTCTCTTTATATATATATATATATATATATATATATATATATATATATATATATATATACATATATATATATATATATATATATATATATATATATATATATATATATATATATATATATATATGAGATCGTAAGCGGCCGTTTGTTTTTTACTATACTTTTTTCTTTATTCATTCATATATTGATTTATCTGTTTATTCATAGATTTATTTTTTATTCACAAGTTGACGTCATGAATGACGCAACACTGCTATTAAGGCCAGAAAACAATGTAAACAAAAAGAAAGTTATCGAAGCTTGGCACCAAAGTAAGTTTCTCCTGCCAGTCTATACAATGCCATTTTTTCCGGTTTTCTATCGTTATTTTTTAATATTATGATTCAGAGAAGGACTGAGAAATGAGGAGGAAGAAGAGGGAATAGGGAGAAAGAGTAAATATTTAATGATTGGTTTAACCCCGGGGCGGTGGGGTTCCACACCTCTCCCCCCCCCCTTCCTCCTAGCCGGTTTTAATTATGATTTGATGGTATAAATTGGCTGGAGTGATCATCAGTATAGCTTTGTATTACCTCTCTCTCTCTCTCTCTCAGCGAGCCATAGATTGCTAGGGAAAAACGACCGTACCGTTCCTCTCTTCAGAGAGAGAGAGAGAGAGAGAGAGAGAGAGAGAGAGAGAGAGAGAGAGAGTTTCCAATTGGACTAAAAATACGCTGGACACTTAGTCACGTATGTTTGTCCCCCCAAAATGGGATGGGTGGGGAGAAGGGTTAGGGGACGAAGAAAAAGAGAGAGAGAAAAAAAAATTTTTCTCTCTCTCTCTCTCTCTCTCTCTGCCATAGTCGGGCTATGTTATCATTGTCATAAAAAAACGCGTTATTTTTATTCGTATATATATGAGTATAAAATATAAACCTTAAATAACAAGAGTCAAGACCACCACATTGAATGCCCATTTGTAAAGAGAGAGAGAGAGAGAGAGAGAGAGAGAGAGAGGCAGAACATATCAACAGCCAATGGAGAAGGCAGAACTATTAAAAACGAAAGGCTAAAGCCTACAGGTTTTAAGCACTCATTCAAAAGGTCACTGTTGCATATCACACTCCATTTTAACCCATTGCCGCTTCCTCTAGACTGGTAAGGTTTGTTGTAACATTCAGTGGGGTAAACTGTACTATCAACCCTCCTCTTTAATCCGGGGTTGGGAGCCGCCCAATAACCAGAAATTTATATATATTCCTTGGATTGGTCAGTGTTGGTGTGAGAGGTGACTTTATACGTAAATAGGCACATTAAATTCTCGCTTTGCTCGAATTGTTAGATACTTTTCTCACCCGTTTCTTGACGATGAGAGAGAGACGTAGTATTAGAATAGTCTGGGCTTCTGCGATTGTGACGTCTTCAAAGACCTTTTTGTTGACTTTTTTCACCGTTATCAGTAGTTAATTATACGCTCACATGTATATATGCAGTATATATATATATATATATATATATATATATATATATATATATATAATATAAATATATATATATATATATATATATTTATCTATCTATATATATATATATATATATATATATATATATATATATATATATATATATATATATATAGTGTGTGTGTAATATGCACTATGCATTATTATTACGTGTGCCTGTGTTTGTCTGGGTCACCATTACAGTAATTCCTTTAGTGAGAATATGCCCTTGAAAGTGATTCTTATAGAAACAGAAAGAACTTGTGCCTCATTATTTTTTTTTCTGAAGACCAAAGGAGACTAGAGCCAAACACACCCATATTACCCAGTAAATGTAGTATACAGTATCTTATTTCTTGAAGATGAAGTGTCTTATAAGTTTAGTATGAAACTCACCTTAGTTGCATAGAAAAATCCTTCATAATTCATAGAAATATTAGAATTATATTCGTTCACATTTACCAGTATAAATAAAATAGATGAACAAATGACAAAGGATGAAATAAAAAATATGAATATAAGAATTTTTGTCATCCCCATATCACAGTCAGCATAAAATTATTAATATCGAAGTAAGAAGCACATTAATATCGCGAAAATGATCACATAAAAGAAAAACTCTCCCCCCGTGTTGATCAGTAATAAAGTTACATAGTATAGTGAAGAAACGGTTAAAATTGCGAAAGTAATAATATAAAAAGATAGTTTGTCTTATTTGCGGGCCAAAATGATATAAAAAAAAAGATAGCTTGTCTCATTTGCAGGCCAAAAATGTAATAGTCATCTAGTTTGCTAATTACAAAATGAAACGAATCGCAGGATTTATGATGAAGACCCGAGCTGCCACAGATACCAGAACCTTTTAACAAGCGCCTCAGTGGCGTGGTTGGTATGGTGTTGGCGTTCCACCTCGGTGGTCGCGGGTTCGATTCTAGGCCATTCCATTGAGGAGTGAGAGAGGTGTATTTCTGGTGATAGAAGTTAACTCTTGTCGTGGTTCGGAAGTCACGTAAAGCCGTTTGGTCCCGTTGCTGAATAACCACTGGTTCCATGCAACGTAAAAGCACCATACAAACAAATAAAGACCCTTTTAACGGTCTAGTAAGGTGACGCCCCCCAAAAAGCGAGGTGTTTGCCGTCGGAATTGACCTTTCCTGCGCAAAGCAATCCAGGTCACTCACTGAGGGGAAGGGCTTGATATGAATTGGCAGATGAAATGAACTTTAGATCGAATTTCTCGTGCTGAAGGAGTTATCTTGATATCAGAGACACTTAATATCTCTGTGGGCTATACCCCGAATCATGTACCCGGTTCTTACGTACATACCTTCCCCGTTGTGGGCAAGGGGCGGGGGGAGGGGGGCAGTTAGTGCCGTCAGTGCACCTCACGGGGTGCTCTATAAGCATTACTTAAGGTTCTTTTGCAGCTTCCCTTCGGCCATTAGATGCAACCCCTTTCGTTCCTTTTACTGCACCTCTATTCAAATTATCTTTCCTCCATCTTGCTATCTACCCTCTTTTAACAATTATTTCATGGTGCAACTACAAGGTTTTCCTGTTACACCTTTAAGACCTACCTACGCTTAATTTCCTTTCCAGTGCTGAATGACCTCATAGGTCTCACCGCTTGGCCTTTAGCCTAAACTCTATATCCATTCCATTCCATTCCTTACGTGCCTTGTAGTTAGTCGACTGTGGTGTGTAGCAACCAGAGCGAAGGAAGGCGTATTTTAGTCACATCACCATGAGAAACTCTACACGAGCAGGTTATTCAAAACGGGTAATGAATAAAATGGTTTTCATGATTTAAATGCGCATGTATGTCTCTCTCTCTCTCTCTCTCTGAACTACAAATTAAATATATAAATAAAATAAAAATCCAAAATGTGAATATGCATGAGCCCTTTGTAGATACCGCTAACGACTCGTATATCCATTTTCACAATCTGCCTCGTTTCTTGGCACGAATTGATAAAACACTCGCATTCCTCTTTGTAAGCTTCAAGGCGACGGGTGTGTGGAGAGCTTGGAGGAATAATGGTTGGAACGATGATCAGCTCTGGCGGAGGTTTGCGCTCTGCGTACGATCTTGTTTTATCAATTAGATTAATTTCCTGACCAAGATAGGACCATTAACTCATTTCCAAACCTGCTTCCTTTATTTTGGCTTGTGACAACCCTATATTAACAATCAGCCCTTAATTCATTATTAACAACTGTGAGAAATTTACCTGTATTAGTTCTTCCGGAGAGAAATTGATATTATTTAGGTCATTTCCCAAAGGTCAATATTTATGTAGCTTCCAACAAAAGATAGATTCCTTTGCGCGTCTATTTACGTCCTGCATGGAGTGGTTGTTACGTGGAACACTGTAGGCAAGAATGTTGCATTTAGCCAATGCCAGCTACATTGGTGTCCGCCTGTAACGTTTGATCTGCTGTTCGCTCTCGTCTATTCTCACTGAGCTGTCCATCTTCTCCAGCTTTATGCTCAGTCGAGTTCTTGCCTTTCATTTTTAAGGAAACACCCTCCAGGGAGGGTTTATAAATATCTGAAGATACAGAACGACCTTCAAACGGAATCCTAACAGTGGCGATCTTCACGGAGATTGAAATTGATCCCAGAGTTTCCCTTTCACAAACTCTTTCCCTCTCTCCCCTTTTTCAAAGTCTACCTCCTCCTTCACCCCACCCCCCACAACACACACACACACACCCTCACTCTATCGCCCCCACTTCCAGCTTCTACCTTTCCGCCCTATCTGTTTACTTTCGGCTTAATTAACATTCCGATTGCCTCCGACGGTCCTCCAGGACTGTCTCGCGCTCTCTCCGGAAAGGGCGCGTGGAGGAGGGGGGCCGGTGTGTCGAGTTCTAAGTACTCCTTTGAAGACTTTGCGTCTCGATCAAGTTCCGTGTGGTTTGTTTCTTCATTTAAAAAAAATTTAGTCTTTCCCTTCGTATGTATTATTGCTTCGCTTATCATCATCATCATCATCATCATTATTTTCGTCCAGTTTTTATTATTGTATGGTTCTCTGCTTTTTTTCATATATTTGAGACCAATAAATTATGTTAGTGAAACATGCATATATATATATATATATATGATATATATATATATATACATATATATATATATATATATGTATTATATCTATATATATATATATATATGTATATATATATATATATATATATATATATATATATATATATATATATATATATATATATATATATATATATATATATATATATATATACACACACACACACATATATCCTAGGAGACTGAGCTGCAGCTCTAGGTTACATCTTATCAGGGGACCATGGGGAAAGGCATCGTACTCAGCTACATTTATTTTGCAGACGTTTCACGACTTGTAGTCGCATTCTCAAGGCTATAATTAAAGATAAACAGACGAACATTAAAACTACGCAATGCACAATTCATAAAAATTACGCAATATTTGAAAATTCAATGAACATCAGCATGTTGAACATTTAAAATTTTTTGAATATCTTACAACAGAAAAACACTAAGCGCTAAAATTATGTACAATAAAGTTACATTAAAATCATTTTAAAAATTACAGAAAAAACATAAAAAAAATTATGATATGTATGTAAAAAAAAAAATAAAGAATGAAAAATAAATAAATATTAACACAAAAACAGTAAGGCTATTCTGTACCTTATCCTCGCAAAGGACGGGCAGTGACTGAGAGAATTTAAAAAAATATATAAACTAGCACTCTAGGCGATGAGCAACTGAACAGAGGAGGATTGCGTATTTAAGGACGGAACTATCTTTTTTATCATAATGGATTCCAAAGTTGTTAGGTCGTTTTCATTTTGTATTTGGCCTATAATAGTAAAATCCTTATCATTAAAGTGTGTTTTACATGATTTAGAGTGGTTCCTGATATTTGACTGTTCGGGGTTTGTTAATCTGCTGCCCGTTCTAAAACTTAAGCCCATGTGAGAATCTATTCTCACTTTTAGTAACCTCTTCGTACAACCCACATAAGTCCCGTGATCACATCTCGGGCACGTATATTTATATACATTAGATTTTAGAAGAGTGCTGAGGCGGTCTTTCGTTTTAAACAGGGATCCGATAGTTAATGGATTTTTTGGAACTATTTTTGGGTTCAGTGCCGGGAATTCTTTTGAATAATTGCCAGGAACTTTTTTCTGAAGAGGTCGTCATGAAGAAAAGGGAAGTTAGCAAACATTTTTAATTTTGGGACTGTCAAAACCGTTGGCACATCTATGAATCGGGCATCAAGCATTTTCTTAAGCATTTTAAACAAAAGTTTTTCTGGGAAGCAGTTATTTTTAAGATATTGGGAAAGAAAGTTAATTTCATCATTAAAAGTAAACCAATTAGAGGTATGGGTGAAGGCCCTGTGTAGGACAGTTGAGATAGTATTAAGTTTAAAATTATAAAAGCAGGAACTATAAAAGTTGATACCTAACCAGTAAAAGTTTTTTCTAAAAACACCCGTGTAAAAGCCTTCCTCGTTCCTGGACACTAGAACATCCAGAAAGGGAAGCTTGTTATTTTCTTCTTCATCGAGTGTAAATCTAATATTAGGGGGTAGGGCATTGACAAATTCTAAGAATTGTTCCGCAATAAACTTGTTTCGGAATAAGGCGAAAGTGCCATCGACGTATCTACGATAAAACTTAGGCAAGAAGCTAAGGGGGCAATCATCAAACATACGCTCCTCTAAAGAGCACATAAATATATTAGCTAGTGTCGGACCCAGTGGGGATCCCATTGCTACTCCTTCCACTTGTCTGTATAAAAAGCCATTAAAAATGAAAGTCGTGTCCTGCACGGCTAGTTCTAACAACTGTTTAAAAAATTCACGACTAAAATTATGAAAAGTAGAGGTCGGCTCTATAAATAACTTATTTAAAATAATGTCTATCGTCTCCCCTACAGGAACATTAGTAAAAAGGGACTCAACGTCCAGACTGACCATAAATAAATCTGAATCTTGTTTAAGAATATCCTCCTTGAATTCATGCGAGTTGCTTAAAGAAAATTCATTTTCAGTGAGAGGCTCAAGTAAAGGAACCAGAAATTTGGCTAGCATATAACTCGGGGTGTTCACTAAGGAAAGAATGGGCCCTAATGGAACACCTTCTTTAAGTATTTTAAGCAACCCATACAAAACCCCGTACGAAGACCCTGTAGGGAATAGTTCCTTGGTATATATCCTCATCAATTATCTTTTTTTGT
>NC_061097.1:41163705-41186205 GCF_015104395.2 Macrobrachium nipponense
AGAGAGAATTCACCCTAGAATAGATAATGAAGATAATGATATAGAAGTAAGGGATGAAAATAGTGAATATTTAGCTGACATAGATATTAATGAAGCTGATATTGTGCAGGCTATTAATGAAATTAAAAATGGAGCTGCTGCAGGGCCTGATGGAATTCCTGCTATTTTGTTAAAGAAAGTAGTTCATTCTATCGCAAAGCCACTTGCAATATTATTAAGACAAAGTGTAGATACAGGCAAGATTTATGATGAGCATAAATTAGCATATATTACCCCTACTTTCAAAAGTGGATCAAGACTAGAGGCAAGTAATTATAGGCCTGTGATTCAACATCACATATTATGAAAGTGTATGAAGAAAAATATTATATGCAAACATTTAATAAAAAATAATTTGTTTAATAAACGGAACAACATGGTTTCGTACCCGGAAAAAGTACACAAACCCAACTGTTAGTCCACCGTGAGAACATATCAAAAATATGAAAAGCGGAAATGAAACAGATGTGGTTTATTTAGACTTTGCAAAAAGCTTTTGATAAAGTAGACCATAATATATTAGCGAAGAAATTAGAAAACACAATATCGTGGATAAAGTAGGAAGATGGTTAAAAGAATTTTTACACAACAGAAAACAGATAGTTATTGCAAACGACGAGAAATCGGATGAAGTCAAGGTAATATCCGGTGTGCCGCAAGGTACGGTGTTAGCTGCAATACTGTTTGTTATTATGATTGAAGACATAGACAATAATGTGAAGGATTCGGTAGTGAGTAGTTTCGCAGATGACACAAGAATAAGTAGAGAAATTACTTGTGATGAAGATAGGTAACGCTCTACAAAGAGACCTTAACAAAGTATATGATTGGGCAGAGGTAAATAGGATGGTAATTTAAAACTCTGATAAATTTGAATCAATAAATTATGGAGGACAGAGAAAGAAAGCTATATGCATATAAGGGACCTAATAATGAGACCATCACAAATAAGGAAGCAGTTAAAGACCTTGGTGTGATGATGAATAGGAACATGTTATGCAATGATCAAATAGCAAACTCTGTTGGCAAATGTAAAGCAAAAATGGGAATGTTGTTACGGCACTTCAAAACAAGAAAAGCTGAACACATGATTATGCTTTATAAAACATATGTTCGTAGTCCACTTGAATATTGCAATATGATATGGTACCCACACTATCAAAGGATATTGCACAAATAGAGAGTGTACAAAGGTCCTTTACAGCTAGAATAGAAGAAGTTAAGGACCCCTAGACTACTGGGAAAGACTACAATTCTTAAAATTATATAGTCTAGAAAGGAGAAGAGAACGCTACATGATAATTCAGGCATGGAAACAGATAGAAGGAATAGCAGAAAATATCATGGAACTAAAAATATCAGAAAGAGCAAGCAGAGGTAGATTAATAGTGCCCAAAACTATACCAGGAAAAATAAGGAAAGCACACAGGACATTAATCCACTACGCACCAGCATCGATAATGCAGCGTCTATTCAATGCGTTGCCAGCTCATCTGAGGAATATATCAGGAGTGAGCGTAGATGTGTTTAAGAATAAGCTCGACAAATATCTAAACTGCATCCCAGACCATCCAAGATTGGAAGATGCAAAATATACCGGAAGATGTACTAGCAACTCTCTGGTAGACATTAGAGGTGCCTCACACTGAGGGACCTGGGGCAACCCGAACAAGATGTAAGGTCTGTAAGGTAAGGTAAGGTTTCATTGGCCAATCTGACCGGTTCTACACCGGTCTTAAGTCCTTCCTTTTTTTCCTTTTTATTATACGAATATCACTCGAGTACCTACAGAACGAGTCGCATAACTGAATCGTGGTTATATAAGTATAGGCAGGAATGTTGCACACATTATAATAACTTTTTCATGTGAGATATGTTAATGCTTTGACTAACAGTTAAGTGAGGGAATTGAACGTAGTCGGCATAGCTGTGTGGTTTTCACTTGGTTATAGACACGATTGCAAATTCTCCTCGAGAACTAAAGTTTTCAGTTCTCTCGTTTCATCTAATCCTTTCATTACACACACACACACACACACACAGATGCATATATGTTTGTGTCTGTGGATTATCATTTTTGCCCTGCGATCATTTAAATCACAAAAAACTGTAAAGAATAAAAAAAAAAGAAAAGGAAAAAAATAGCAACTATGTTAATCTCGCGAACAGTTCCATCTGGTTGATCATTCAAGCACCTCTCCGTCGCAGGTTTTCCTTCACTAATTAGGTCCCTGTAAGTAATTATATATTATATATATATATATATATATATATATATATATATATATATATATATATGTATATATATATATATATATATATGTATGTATGTATATATGTATGTATGTATGTATGTATGTATGTATGTATGTATGTATGTATGTATGTATGTATGTATATATATACATACATTATACAGCTGTTTATCCAAAAGTGACAATGCTGGCATTTATTAAGTTATCTATGGCTATCATCTCAGCAGATTTGCTACAATTATTAGTACTGGTGCAATCAGTATATATCTCGTATTCCATTGTATTTATGCTCGCAAGTGGCGGGTGGCTTAGACTGGTCAAAATTGCTTTTAATATCGTCAGCTAGTGTAATGAGTACTGGTGAAATATAGTGCTTCCTGAAACACAACCCAACCTAAGTAATCTATTATGGAATGTCTCAGAAGGGGGTTTAACAGTTACGACTGGCGTAAAACTATCTAATCGGCATCCCGTTACGACTGGCGTAAAAAATAGCCGAATGGTGTCCCGTTACCCCTTGCGTAAAAAAAAAAAAAAAAGGCGAATGACGTTCCGTAACGGGTGACGTAAAACTAGTCCATTGGCGTATACCGTTACGACAGGCGTAAAAATAGCCGGTGCGCGTTTGAAGATGGGAGCTATTGTCATGGAATCATACTGAAAAGTCACTTAATTGGAATGAAAGCTCCCGACAATAGGGTAACGCCCATGAGAGCAAGAGAAGCAGATTGAAAAATAGGTATTTTTAGAAATCATGCTAAAGTTAATATGTATCAAATGCAGCCGAATTTCCAATCAAATGCGTCAGAAAAAAAAACCTAGGGCAGTGCTTTCTTCTTTGTACAGTGTATCGCCCACCTTTCTCTCACTGTGTATTGACTACCTCTTTTTCACTGCGTTCGCATATATTTTGGATAACCAATGCATGAGTTATTGCTGTAACTACCACGCTCGTATAGTTGAAAATAACGGCAATATAATAGAGAATCGAAATAGCACATCCAGACCCTATAGTGATGTTGTATGCCGTCCCATTCTCAATATAATCTGGCAACAGTGACAATCAGACTGTTAAGTTTCTTAAGATAAGTTCCAGAATAGTACAGAGAAGAAATGTATAACTGCGTATGTGTTTTAAATATTTATTTCTCTTCTAGACTACACTGAAATGAGAATATGTATGGTCATTATGATTAGGTAGTTTAGCAGACGCCTGACTCTAAACATAGGGTAAGAAAAAGTATCTTGGTTCAGTATATCTATTCAGTGTTGAGATATGTGTCCCCTGACCCCCCGATGGCAATTCTAAACACGGCGTATTTACAAGATTTTATTTTTATTTATTTTTTTTTTTTTTTTTAACTTGACTTCTGCGTCTGTCTGTCTGTGTGTCTGTTTGGTTTGACGTCAAAACTTGTAACTCAATTTTCGACCTGCTCCCTCCGTCCGATGGACTTGGAATTATCCATTTTTGGCGTCCATCGCTTTTATTTTTGTTGACACGATTAATTGTAAGCAAATCCTGGTGTGTCTCCAAAATATTCAGTATTTTTTATCCATTTTGATAAAAGCGTGTATTACAAATATTACATTTTTTTTTTAACCCGTATGGATACATTTGCGTTTCATGAAGTACGATATTCATTCGTGTACATAATACTCTAGTTCCCTTAGCCCTTCCAGCCTTCTTTTCACTGGAAGTTTGCATTAATATACTTAGTTAATGGAATTTGTGCTTTATTGGAATGACAGCAATAGAGATAATAAATTTCAGCGCAGATTGGTCGCATTTATTGAACAAAATGAACAGCAGTGGCGCGGCGAACGATCCCGTTGCTAAGAACAACACAGTTTGACGTATTTATACAGGGTGTCCATAAAGTCCCAGTACCATTCTGAACAATAAATACTTGTAATGGTACCGGGACCTTATGGACACCCTGTATTATTCTGACTTTGTCTTGTTCACATGACACAAAAATTGCCGTGTTTTCAAATCGTTCAGACGAATGTAAGCTCAGACAAATAATTTTTATTTTTCTTACTTCTTATCAAATCTCATTAAAAAAACTTGGTTACTTAAAGGACCCATCCAACGTAACCCAGGTTACCTAGATACATCATTGGTCACACCTCGTATTTTAGCGCCTCAGTGGCGTTGTTAGTATGGTGTTGGCGTCCCACCTCGGTTATCGCGGGTTCGATTCTCGGCCATTCCGTTGAGGAGCTAGAGATGTATATTTCTGGTGATAGTTCACTCTCGACGTGGTTCGGAAGTCACGTAAAGCCGTTGGTCCCGTTGCTGAATAACCACTGGTTCCATTCAACGTAAAAACAAGCACCTCGTATTTTCCATCTTACCCTGTCCTACCACCGCCATCTTGAATTCAAGATGGCGGTGGTCCTGCCGTGTGAGAGTAGTGTTTTGAGTCTGGTGTCTGCTTAAACTACCCAATGATAATGATAATACTTATCGCCATTCCAGTCTAGTCTAGTTCTTAGGAGGAATAGATATTTAAGACGCATACCCATTTATACATTTCTTCTCATTTGTACCAAAGTCTGTACTGTTTTGTAAACTTATCTTAAGCTGCTTTACAGTTTGGTTGCCACTATTGGTACATTAATTTGAGAATGTAACAACTTATTTCACACAGCACATCGTTATGAGAATATTACTGTTTGTCCTTGGCAAAGTAATACATTACTTTCGAGAACAGTTTGTTATTCTGAAAATAGTACACTGCTTTGAGTCCCGTAGGGGGTAATGCCGTCAGTGCACCCCATGCGGTGCATTGCAGGCATTACTTAAGGTTCTTTGCGGCCTGCCTTCGGCCTCTGGCTGCAACCCCTTTCATTCCTTTAACTGTACTTCCTTTCATATTCTCTCTCTCATATCTTTCATTCCACCCTCTTCTGTCAGTTGTTGCATAGTGCAGCTGCGAGGTTTTCCTCCTGTTACGCCTTTCAAACCTTACTACTATCAATTTCGCTTTCACCGCTGAATGACCTCACTGGTCCCAGCCTTTGGCCTAAATCCTACCATCCTATCCTATGGTATTTCGAGAGCTTTGCTGTTTACCGTTTCTTTCCACATATCAGACATGTATGAAAATATTGCCATTTATACTGCAAATGACACACAAGTGTGAGGAAATATCTATGGAAGAATCAAGCTAAGTGAAGATGAATCCCAAAGCCAAAACATCACAATCAGTAAGGAAGAACGATAGACATCAAGCCACACTCGAACGCACGCACGCACTCTCGCTTATATATGCATGCATTTGTACAAAGCACATCTACACCCAAATGTTTAGGTGCTCCAAGGAGCCGTTGTCCCAAATGTAATGGTACAACGATTTCAAACCTGAAAACACTTCAGCTTTTCGACAATAACAAGTAATTTGTGATTTGCGGCACCTCCCACAACCCCTCTCCCCTTCCCATACCCACTCACCCACCCACCCACGCACCTCTGGGTCTAAAACCATGAAGTGGAAGGCGGTTGGCTGGGGAAGGAGATCAGGCTTAGGGGAGGGGGGGGGGGCAAGGAGCCGGTGGGAGGGGAAGACATAATAAGAGAATTTGCAGGAGTTTCAAGGAGGCTCTTTGAAACCTTCATGACAATACTTTGTATTTATGTGAGTCTTTTGTTAAGGGCTGTTGACCCCTTTCGCGTTAAGAGGTTCGTTTTCTTTATTTCTCTTTCCTATCTCCCTTTTCTCTTTTTTTCTGTTCGTTTTACGGGGGGGTTGGGGGTTGGGTTTTCCCTCCCTCGGCGCCTATCGAATTTGCGGCGTCTGGAGATTCAATAGTACAAAGTGATGTTCTGATTCCAAAAATAGATTTAGACACCTCTCTCTCTCTCTCTCTCTCTCTCTCTCTCTCTCTCTCTCTCTCTCTCTCTCTCTCTTTTCTGTCTTTGTTCTGCTGTAAACATTATCTCCTTTCCATATTCTGTTCCTTTTCTTTTTTACACGTGCCCCTTTACACAGATTGGCAGAGAGGTAAGTTGTAAACTTTCTTCTCGTGATTCTTTTAAACTTAAGATAACTGACTGCCGTTCTTAAACGAGACTGTGATTAATTTGACAACAGTTCATCAGGCTCCCGAGGCACTGCGAAAGTTTGAGAATTAGCAATCGGCTAGTTGGTTAAATGGAACAAGTTTCTTGGGTTTCTTAAGTTCCCCATTACATTACAAGCGCCAGGGAAAGGATTAAAACAGAGACGTGCATTCAGTTCCCTTCAGATGTTGTTGAAAAGAACATACCAAACAGGTGTCGGATGTCCATCCATTGAGTGATTTATGTGCAGCCAGTGCGATTTAGTGAATGGGTTGGCATAATTGTATTTGAAGGATTCTCAGCCATTACATTGTTACTCTGTGAAAAGGTAAAGGTTCTTGCAGAGTTCTCTCAGCTGGTGCAGTTTGTCAGAAAAAGTAGAAGAGTATTCAGAGGTCTTCTAGCCAGTGCAATTTACTGGTAGAACTGGCAAAGAGGTATTCAGAGGTCTCTCAGCTGGTACAGTTTGTCAGAACAGGCAAAGGAGTATTCAGAGGTTTTCTAGCCATTGCCGTTTATTGTCAGAACAGGCAAAGGAGTATTCAGAAGTGTTCTAGCAAGTGCAATTTATTGTCAGAACAGGCAAATGAGTATTCAGAGGCCTTCTAGCCAATGCAATTTAATGTTAGAACGGGTAAAGGAGTATTCAGAGGTCTTCTATCCAGTGCATTTTATTTTAGTGCTTACATAAAGGTATTCAGAGGCCTGGCAAAGAGGTATTCACAGGTCTCTTAGCTGGTACAGTTTGCCAGTACAGGCAATGGAGTATTCACAGGTCTTCTAGCCAGTGCATTTTATTGTTAGAACTGGCAGAGAGGTATTCAGAGGTCTCTCAGCTGGTAAAGTTTGTCAGTACAGGCAAAGGAGTATTCAGAGGTTTTCTAGCTATTGCAGTTTATTGTCAGAACAGGCAAAGGAGTATTCAGAGGTCTTCTAGCCAGTGCAATTTATAGTCAGAACAGGTTGAGGAGTATTCGGAGGTCTTCTACCCAGTACAATTTATTGTTAGAACGGGCAAAGGATTATTCAGAGGTCTTCTAGCCAGGGTAATTTATTGTCAGAACGGGCAAAGGATTATTCAGAGGTCTTCTACCCAGTACAATTTATTGTTCAGAACGGGCAAAGAGGTATTCTGAGGTCTCTCAGCCGGTACAGTTTATCAGAACAGGCAAAGGAGTATTCAGAGGTCTTCTAGCCAGTGCAATTATTGTCACAACAGGCAAAGGCTTATTCAGAGGTCTTTCCAGCCAGTGCAATGTATTGTTAAAACAGGCAAAGGAGTATTCAGAGGTCTGCTATCCTGTGCACTTTATTGTAGCGCTTTACCTTTGAGTACAGTTTGCTCAATGATCACTCAAGAGTATATTTAGGGGCCTCTTAACAAAATACGATCCGAACCAGGGATATTCAGGTGGCCTTTCAGTTGATATTTACTCTGAACAAGCGAAGTGAAATTCAGAAACCCTCCTGCTTCCATGACATCTTACCTGATACGCAGAAAGAGCGGAGGTGAGCCAGAGCATAACAAGGAACAGCTAAATAGGGTATAATTGGTAAAGCAGTGGTCAACAGCGCCTGAGCGACACTTTAAAGACAGGGACTTTCTCCTCGCAAGTAGGCCATGCGACAAAATCCAAGCACCGTCCTCCCAAATGGGCTTTTCTGTACTTGCTCACTTTGAGTCCATTTTGATTGTCCATCTTGGCGTCCGCTTTGAAGATGACGACTGCCTCTGTTACAAAGAACGACCAAGATCTAACAAATATAGTCAATAATTTTGTATTATTATGCTAAATATACGTTAAAATCATACACAACAAGGGTCGATTTACCTCCTGCTTTATTATTAGTTTTTACTTTATTTATTAAAAATAATTTTTTTATATGTTTAATGTCAGAACGTTTGGTGGTCTTTTGACGGTTTGGAGATCATTAAACATTTTGGCAGCCTACATATATATTTAATATATATATTATATATATATATATATATATAATATCTATACTATATATTATGATTATATATATATACCTAATGTATATATATTAATATATTATATATATATATATATTATATAGATATTATATATATCTCTATCCTATAGATATAATATATATTATATATGATATCTATATATATGTAACATATATATATATATATATATAATATATATATATATACTATACTATATATATATGATATATATATATATATAATATACTATATATAATATATATATGATATATATATATATATATATATATATATATATATATATATATATATATATTATATAATATCTGCTTGTGTGTGTATACGTATATATATTTGAGAGAGAGAGAGAGAGAGAGAGAGAGAGAGAGAGAGAGAGAGAGAGAGAGATAGTGTGTGAAGTTTCATTTTATTATCGATTAAGGGGAGAGTGATATCTAGAATGAGAAAGTGATATACACATACTTACATACGTATTTGTATAGCATGTGTATTATGCGATCTGAATCTGTACGTTTCTTCAGTAAGTTAATGCTGTCATTCAGAAAATCAAACAGCTACACGGAAAGAGAGAGAGAGAGAGAGAGAGAGAGAGAGAGAGAGAGAGAGAGAGCGGGTTTCATAAGGCTTTCCTTATCTTTCCAATCTCCTGCTAGTCGTTATCAGCGAAACCTATCGAACTTATCTGGCAAAGTTCAGGGTCTTGGAACGACAGCTGATTTCGAAAGTCCCCTTAACCCTTTTGGCTCAGTGCTATTCAGACCGGCAGGTGTCACGTGATCAGGGTGATCGTCGATTCTGGGCATCAGTTACCCTAAACGAGCCTCCGTTAGATGCGAACTAACTTGTTCAGTTCTTTTGATATGGCCCATAACACAGGTCATAGCTGAATACCAAGTGGGACTGCTCCTTTATTTTTCTCTTATTCAGGATTAAGCCTACAAACTTTGTTGTTGTTGTTGTTGTTGTTGTTGGGTGGGGGGGGGGGGTAGGAAAGCCTATAATATAAAGGTCTGAAAAAGGTGTTTCGCGTTGAGTTAAAGATACGGGAATAATAGGATAGAATAGTTGTGATTTATTTATTAGAATGAAAATGTAAAAAATAAATAATGTGCATTTTAAATAGTAGAGAAAAATTATTACCAATAAAGTTTAGCGTATTTATTTTAATTTTCGTTGGCGAAACAACGCTCTATTTGACCACAGATTTTAGCACGTGCATTGAGTAAGCTGGAGGTCGGATCATGCCTCGTTTCTTCAATAATACTTAGTAACCATATTACCCTCACTTTGCAGAAGCTCTCTGAAAATCAAGGGACTCTTTAATGCAGAGATTGGAATTGCACGTCTTGTCGGTTGCATGGTTTTGTTCTGAGTTCCTCTGACTCACTACTATGTATATTAGTCAGAAGTAATACTCAGTAACACTTCATAATGTAATAATTAGTCTCACGTAATAACTCCATTAACAAAACATATGTATTAGTCAGAAGTAATACTCAGTAACAAAACATATGTATATTAGTCAGAAGTAATACTCAGTAACACTTCATATGTATATTAGTCAGAAGTAATACTCAGTAACAAAACATATGTATATTAGTCAGAAGTAATACTCAGTAACAAAACATATGTATATTAGTCAGAAGTAATACTCGTACAAAACATGTTATATTAGTCAGAAGTAATACTCAGTAACAAAACATATGTATATTAGTCAGAAGTAATACTCAGTAACACTTCATATGTATATTAGTCAGAAGTAATACTCAGTAACACTACATATGTATATTAGTCAGAAGTAATACTCAGTAACACTACATATGTATATTAGTCAGAGGTAATACTCAGTATTACTTCTATACTAATACACATATCTAATACAACAACCCCCTTTCATATTGTAGGTAACAGTTTCCCTTCCGTCCTACTGGAGGTTTAGATACTTCTCTGTCACCTGTTTCTAGTTTACAATTTAGCAATTAGATTTTTAATCCTGGCCATTTCAAATTTGGCTGATTGATATTTAATTTGATGAACTGAGATCTTCGTTCGTCGGCTGCTGTTCAACCTGAACATTTGCCGATAAATTTGACCACCAGATGCTTCATTCGGTCGAATTCTGTTTAATTGTTGCTTCTTATCCTGATCTTTTGATTTTTAGCATTATTGTTCACTACTAAGATAACTGCTGTGTAATTTGGGTTTTTTTTTTTTACCGTAACTATATAGTTGTTTTTAAATTAAACTGGCTATTATGTCATTTGAGCAGCTACTCTTTAATTGGATCAGTTATTATTATATAATTTTGAACTGTTGCTTTCAATTGGACTGGTTATTATTTCATTTGAGCCGCTGCTTTTGAATTTTGACTGGTCATTAATCAGTTGGATCATCTGCTGTTTAATTTTACTGGTAATTATTTCATTTGACCAGCTGCTTTTTAATTTACTGGTTATCATTAAATTAAATCCTCTGCTTTTTAATCTGACTGGTTGTTATTTCATTTGACCAGCCTAGCTACCGTTGAAATTGCGTGGTTATTATCAGATTTAATTATCTGCTGTTTAATTTGCCTGGTTATTATTAAATTTAATCATCTGCTCTTTGATTTGTATGGTTATTATTAAATTTAACCATCTGTTGTTTAATTTACCTGGTTATTATTAAATTTAATCACCTGCTGTTTAATTAGCCTGGTTATTATTAAATTTAATTATCTGCTGTTTAATTTGACTGATTATTATTAAATTTAATCATCTGCTGTTAAATTTGCCTGGTTATTATTGAATTTAACCATTTGCTGTTTAATTTGCCTGGTTATTATTAAGTTTAATCATCTGCTGTTGGATTTGCTTGGTTATTATTGAATTTAATTATCTGCCGTTGAATATGTCTGGTTACTATTAAATTAATCATTTTCTGTTAAATTTGCCTGGTTACTATTAACTTTAACAATCTGCTGTTTAATTTGCCTGGTTATTATTGAATTTAACCATATGCTGTTTAATTTGACTATTTCACTTGACCAGCCCACCTGCTGTTGAATTTGATTGGTTACCATATGTTTCGTTCAAGCCTCGTTTGATTTGATAACTGAAAGAAGTTTTTGCTTGGTTCAACATTGTTGTTATTATGATAATTTTCGTCAATATTATTATTATTATTATTAATATTGTTATTATTATTATTATTATTATTATTATTATTATTATTATTATTATTATTATTATTATTGCTGCTATAAAATATTTCAAAAGTTCTGTCAATCGATTTTGAATAAATAAAATTTTCTACAATTTAAATGAGAGTATTTTTAACTTTTTCTTCTATAATTGTCAGTAAATCCTCTCTTTTACATTCCTTATTTTTATTAATATTATGGTCGTTGTAGTTAATATCAGCTTTATTACTACTACTACAACTATTATTATTATTATTATTATTATTATTATTATTATTATTATTATTATTATTATTTATTTTTTTGCTCTATCACAGTCCTCCAATTCGACTGGATGGTATTTATAGTGTAGGGTTCCGGGTTGCATCCTGCCTCCTTAGGAGTCCATCACTTTTCTTACTATGTACGCTGTTTCTAAGATCACACTCTTCTGCATGAGTCCTGGAGCTACTTCAACCTCTAGTTTTTCTAGATTCCTTTTCAGGGATCTTGGGATCGTGCCTAGTGCTCCTATGATTATGGGTACAATTTCCACTTGCATATCCCATATCCTTCTTATTTCTATTTTCAGATCTTGATACTTATCTATTTTTTCCCTCTCTTTCTCTTCAACTCTGGCGTCCCATGGTATTGCGACATCAATGAATGATACTTTCTTCTTGACTTTGTCAATCAACGTCACGTCTGGTCTATTTGCACGTATCAACCTATCTGTTCTGATACCATAGTCCCAGAGGATCTTTGCCTGATCGTTTTCTATCACTCCCTCTGGTTGGTGCTCGTACCAGTTATTACTGCAAGGTAACTGACGTTTCTTACACAGGCTCCAGTGGAGGGCTTTTGCCACAGAATCATGCCTCTTTTTGTACTGGTTCTGTGCAAGTGCCGGGCATTCGCTTGCTATGTGGTTTATGGTTTCATTTTTCGTACTGCACTTCCTACATATGGGAGAGATGTTATTTCCGTCTATCGTTCTTTGAACATATCTGGTTCTTAGGGCCTGATCTTGTGCCGCTGTTATCATTCCGTCAGTTTCCTTCTTTAGCTCTCCCCTCTGTAGCCATTGCCATGTGTCATCGCTGGCATGTATTGTCCGTGCATTGCTTTGGTGTGCCAGTCCTCTGTTCTGTTTGTCATTCTTCTGTCTCTGTATATTTCTGGGTCTTCGTCTACTTTTATTAGTCCTTCTTCCCATGCACTCTTTAGCCACTCGTTTTCACTGGTTTTCAGATATTGCCCCAGTGCTCTGTTCTCGATGTGACGCAGTCCTCTATACTTAGTAGTCCTCTCCCTCCTTCCTTTCCTGTTATGTAGTCTGTCCGTATTTGCTCTTGGGTGTAGTGCTTTGTGCATTGTCATATGTTTCCCGGTTTTCTGATCTATGCTGCGGAGTTCTGCCTTCGTCCATTCCACTATTCCTGCGCTGTATCTGATTACTGGCACTGCCCATGTGTTTATGGCTTTTATCATATTTCCGGCGTTGAGTTTTGACTTGAGTATCGCCTTGAGTCTCTGCATATATTCTTTCCAGATCGTGTCCTTCATCTCTTGGTGTTTTATTATTATTATTATTATTATTATTATTATTATTATTATTATTATTATTATGATTATTGGAGAAGGGAGAGGAGGAGGAGGAGGAGGAGGAGGAGCTCAGTGAACACTCGTTAAGGGCATCGGGCACGTCCTCTCCAGGACTTTTTTTGAGTATAATCTGTGCTACATGAAATCCAAGCCCATTGTAAAACTGGTCAAGCGCAGCGCCAAGGCGCATCTCAAGTAGTTTTCAATTAACATTACGGCTCCCAAGAATGTTTATACTTTTCTATTTTTGGCTTTTTCTTCGTTTCTATATTTGGATCTTTCTTAGTTTCTATATTTGGCCCTCTCTCCGTTTGTTATTTTGTCCCTTTCTTAGTTCATGTTTAAATGACTTTGACGCAGTATAGAGATACGTGGAAGCAATAAAACAGTTTATCTTCGTGACTAGGATTCTCTCTCTCACTCTCTCTCTCTCGCTCTCTCTTTACGGTTGATTTGCTGGCTCTGATTAAGGTGGCTTATACCAGCACGGGCTCTTGCCCATAACAGGGACGGTTCCTTCATTCTCTCCCTGTCTCTATTTTCGGTAATTATTTCTCTCTCTCTCTCTCTCTCTCTCTCTCTCTCTCTCTCTCTCGCTTCCGCACACACACACACTCGATCCAAAGCTCCTTCCGAGGCATTTCAAAGAACCTGGCGAGCAAATCTTTAAAGAATAATATAAACAAAAAGGAGTTCGACAAAAAACAAGAGACACGCGCGTTGCGCATCTTCATTACTCCTCCTTCTCCTCCCGCCCCCTTCCCCCTTTCGACTGCCTTCCCTCCTCTTCCTCAATCTCCACCTCTTATTGAGGTCGAGAGTGTTTGCCTTCTCTCTTCTCGTCGGACTTGGAGGGCGTGTTCCTCCGGACGGAGATCTGCCCTGGCGGAGTGTTTGCCTTTCCGATACGTTTGCCCCTGGCCGGGTCTTTTAGGATCGAGGGTCTCGTGGCGGAAAAGACTCCCCGACACTTCATGGATTTTTGTTTGGGAACAAGTAACTAAATTTTCGGCATTTTTTTTTTCTTTTCTCTACCGAGACGAGTCTCGTCAGTTTTCGGTTTTCAATTTGTATCGGGCTGCTTTTGTTTTTCGTTTGGGCCGAAAGAGGGGTTGCGAGTGTTTGTCTTTCTTTTGTTTTTTCTTTGCGTTGTTACTGCTTTTGGGTTTGATTTGAATGCTGATGGGATATGATTGTTATTATTTGGCGATGTGAAATTAAATAATCTGTTTTTTATATATATATATATATATAGATGCTTATATGTTTATATATATATTATATTATATATATTTATATATATATATATATATATATATATATATATGCTATATATGATATTTATCTATAATATATATAAAATATATAGATATATAAGATATATAATATATATATATATAGATATATTATCAATTCAAGCTACAAATGTCCTTTAATATCTAAATTCACTTTACCTCCCAAATGATATATTTTCATATATGTACGAAGGGGAATTTTTTAATTGATAATAATTTCGTCCCCCCATGGGATCGAACCACCGTCCAAGTGGACGGGGAACGAAATCAGGACGGTCATGACGCTATCCAATCAGCCAACAGAGACGCTATAAGTTCATATCGATTCTGACCTTACACCAAATCAACCCTCGATCTGGATGCATTCGTAATTAGAATCGATATGAAACCCCGTCTACCATGTTGCCAATTCGAGCGTTTGACAGAACGTAGCCTTTTGTTATGATAATTATCACATCGAACCGATCCACCTTTTATATATCAATTCAAGCTACAAAGTCCTTTAATATCTAAATTCACTTTACCTCCCAAATGATATATTTTCATATATGTACCGAAGGGGAATTTTTTAATTGATAATAATTTCGTCCCCCATGGGATCGAACCACCGTCCAAGTGGACGGGGACGAAATCAGGACGGTCAGTGACGCTATCCAATCAGCCAACAGAGACGCTATAAGTTCATATCGATTCTGACCTTACAAATCACCCTCGATCTGGATGCATTCGTAATTAGAATCGATATGAAACCCGTCTTACCATGTTGGCCAATTCGAGCGTTTGACAGAACGTAGCCTTTTGTTATGAATAATTATCACATCGAACCGTGATCCATTTATATATCAATTCAAGCTATATATGTATGTAATTCCTTCTTTTATTTTTTCCTGTGGCCTTGGCTAGATATATTGTCACGCGCTATTTAGTAACATATAAGTATATATATGTATATATATATATGTGTGTGTGTGTATATATATATATATATATATATATATATATATATATATATATATATATATATATATATATATATATATATCATATCGATGTTGTTACTGTTTCATGATCTAACTTAATGTCTGTTTGCATATTTCTACAATTGTATTTTTATTTTCGGATCTGATTGAAAATTACTGTTGCTGTTTTATCCTGCTGGTTATTGTTTTCGGATTTGATTAAACTTTTAATGCCATCTTCTTCAATTATATGTTATTAGCTTTTGGACTTGAGTAAAAAAATAAAAAGGCAGTTGCTTTATTCGATCTTATTGTTTTTTAAAATTCCGTACACGAATTCGGCAGGCAGCATCCCCCTTGGCCCCTCCCCCCCCAAACCGCGTCGTGTGTGACGTCACAGCAGAAACGCGCTTCGAAGGGGAGAGAAGGTTATCGGCTCACTTTCTATATTTAAATATTTAAACCACCAACGCAACTTAATATCGAATTCCCTTTACGTAGGGATTCACTTACGCCCAAAGGAAACCAAAAGGGAATCACAGATCGATCATAAGTACCCGTGGCCAGGCCAGGCTACAATTCTAAACCTTTTGAGTCTGGTACAGGAATGATAGTGACTTAGCTATTCACCCATCAAGGGAAATTGAATTCTGACTCTGGTGTACGTATGCCTGTCGAATTCAGGCTATTGACTTGGAATCTAATTTCAAAATTCCTGGGATGTTATTGGTGTTCAGTAATGTTTTATATACAGGGTGTCCATAAAGTCCCAGTACCATTATAAGTAATTTTTGCTCAGAAACCATATGACACAGAGTAATGCAGTTTTTTGTAGAATGTTCTACATTTCCTCATTTTACATCCAGAGCACTTTAATTCTACAAAAAAAAAAACTGCATTACTCTATGTTATATGATTTCTGAGCAATAAATACTTGTAATGGTACTGGGACTTTATGGACACCCTGTATTTCTAGATCTGATTTTACAACAGAATTAAAGTTGTGGTATTTGAGGAAATAATATTCCATATTAGTTCATTTTGATTTAGCTATAATATAACTGGAATGTTTTTTAGCCTTAAGTTTTCACCTTTATAGAATGCCAACATGACTAACACAACAGAAATCCATATTTTCGAGTAATTTATAATGTAGTATGTAATCCAACCTTTTTCCTTAGCAAGCATGAGTTAACCTAACCTAACCTTTTCAGTCAAAAGATATTGAATGTAATAAAAGAATGGAATTTAATAAAAGAATGGAAATTCCAAATGCCAACTCAATGAGAGAACTTGCTTAAGTTATCAAACTTGGACTAACCTAGATTAACCATTTTAATTAAGAGTAATTTATACATGATAAAGACAATGGTACCAAACTTTGCCCCACTTAAGAGACTGATAAGGATAGAAAATCATAGAAAGCTTAACCTGATCATTATATTAGAATGCTTATACCAGCAAACTAACATAACGTTTCATTCAAATTTGTGCCTCATTAAGGAATTGAAATTCCAGGTATTGACCCTATTTACGTTATAGTCATGTCAGCAAACTCGAGTTGCAAACTTGATCTTACCAAAACTAACCTTCATAATTGATGAGATCAAATCAATTAACTTAAATGGCAGACTTGAGCCCGCATAGTCGTTTAATTGTAGTGCAAGAGTTGTTCCAAACATCTGCACAAGTCATTTTATTGTAGTGAAGGAATATCTGCAAATACTTAAACATATTGTACCCATATTGAAAGCTTAAATGAACAAACTTGAATTGCAGGGTTAAGTTAAATTAACTTGCCATTTTGAGTTATTTTGAATATATTGCAGAAATACGGATTACGAATTCTGACTCTTTTCGGTATAGATGAATCACGATCCATTGAGGCAGGAAACGTGCGCTACCCAAATCTAAGCGTTTCGGAATAGAATCGAATATAGACTTTAGGTCAAGGAGCAATTGCTGGGACCTGTGAGGCCATTGAAGGGTGTAACAGGAGGAAAACTTCCCAGTTGCATTTGGAAAGAATTGTTAGAGAGGGTGGAAAGTCAGATGAAAAAAAAGAGAATACGAACGGAGATACACTAAAAAGAAATGAGAGAGGTTATAGCTGGAGAAGACCATCAAATGATGCCTACAGCGGACCGCGTGAGGTGCACTGGCAGCACTACATCCCTCAACGAGGTCTTAGCTGTTCAGTTGAAGAGTGATTTATAAGTAATGAAGGCCTGGGGACTCCGAGATTCCCAGTTGCGGTTCAGTATGTGATCAAGTTAGCGAACTTGCATTGTTAACTTTGAGATTGCTTGTTACATACCCGGAGGTGCGTTTCGTCCAAACTTCTCATCAGTTTAATAAACGTTCAGCCTCCTCCTCCTCCTCCTCCTCCTCCTCCTCCTCCTCCTACCTCCTCCTCTGTCGAGTTGACATAGCCGAAGCTGTTGGTTATCATAACTTCCCGTCTGTTGTTTAGGGTGGACTGCCAATTTAATTATTACCTTTTCTAACGTTTAAATAGTTTCGTTTGTTTGTATCCGTTGGTGTGTTGACTTTTGCTCTCTTGTTATTTATTTCATTTTTATATCTTTAGTAACTTTTGTTTGTTTTTACCTCTTTTATTAAGATTGTTTTTGTCTCTTTGTTTTCTTTATTTTTATCCCTTTATTATCTTTGTTTTATCTCTGTTATCTTTATTTTATATACCTTGTATTTAACGAAAGGGTGCTCAGATGTTTAGACGAAGGAAGCGTCTAAACATTTGCAATTTGATGACCTTTTAAAGGCTTGTTTTCAACATGAATGTTCGCTCATTTTGAATGGTAATTGTTAATGGAAAAATTTTGCTTATTTGCCAACTTGATGCTCTAGATTTTAGTTCTCTGTGAAAGAAAATTATTGCCAGAGTGCTGCTAATTGGTATGTTGATCATCCACCCTCCAATCATCAGACATACCAAATTGCAGCCCTCTAACCTAAGTAGTTTTTATCATATTTCAGTAGTTTTTTTTATTTAAGGTTAAAGTTAGCCATAATCGTGCGTCTGGCAACGCAACAGGACAGGCCACAACCGGGCCGTGGCTGAGAATTTCATGGGTCGCGGCTCGTACAGCGTTATACACTGTACAGAAAACTCGATTGCGCCGAAGAAACTGGCGCATTTGTTTATTAATTTTTTTACTGATATTCTTTTTTTTATTTAATAACCACAATAGAAACAAGAACGGAAAAACGATGGAAATGAAAAAATTATTTTAATTTCTCTTAGATAATTATACTAACTGATTAAAGGCTTTTACCCTCTCATTGCATTCAGGTCCATTTTGTCAGCATTTTACGAACTGGACCAATCCGTCTGTACCGCCTCATGCGTTTATTCTGAAATAATTTTCAAAATCAATTCAGATGCGTTCATATGTATTGTTTTAATTATTCATCAACCACTTCAGGCACCGTCTAACTCTACGGTTCGTTTAGGGCTGTTCTGAAATAATTTTACAAGCGGCCGTGTACTGTAGTACCTACCTCTCCAGTGAGTCGAGGGTACAGAGCTTTAATTTGTCGGAATGCTCCGAGTCACTTTCACAAATGGCTTCATTCCAATAACAAATCGAAAGAATTAAATCGGGAAAAACTGCAGTCCACAAATACACAAATATCGAAACATTTCCTGTAATCTATATGGAAGCCGCACAGCTTAGGTCGCCTGTCAAAATTTCTGTTGTACAAAAACATTCCCTTTTTGCCGATGCTTCCAAATCAGTAATTGTTGGATTTTTTAAAATTTATTTTTAGTGAAAACTATTTAGATGACTTTGTCTGTCCGCCCTCAGTCATTAAAGACTACTGAGGCTAGAGGGCTGCAAATTGGTATGTTGATCATCCATCCTCCAGTCATCAAACATACCATTGGAACCCTCTAGCCTCAGTGGCTTTTATTTAATTTATGGTTGAATCTTACCATAAATCGTGCGTTTGGCAGCGTTATAGGACAGGCCAACACCGTCCTGTGACTGAAAGTTCCATGGACCGCGGCTCATACATCATTATACGCTGTTCAGAAAATTCGATTGCGCCGAAGAAACTTGGCCACATTTTTACTTGTTTATGTAGAGCAATATGAAATCTAAATCCATAAGATTTTTATAGGGTAGGTTTTCATGTCTGCACAGCTGTGAGACTTACAAAGAAATAATATTAGACATTTAAAAACCTGTCCACTCATGAAGACGAACACTTGTTATACCCACACAGGCATGAACATCTCAAGCACTCGCCAGCGTAGAAGAATTTAGATGCCATCGTAAAATACTTTCAATAATGACAAGGCCCAAACCCTTTAAACTGAGTTGAATATAGCATTTAGGACAAAGGCCAATCACTGGGTTCCTGTGAGGCCATTCAACGCTGAAACGGAAATTGACAGTAAAAGGTTCGAAAGGTGTAACAGGAGGAAAACTTCGCAGTTGCATTATGAATCAATTGTTAAGAGAGAGTGAAAAGCAAGATGGAAGACAGAGAATATGAAAGCAGGTACAGTAAAAGGAACGAAAGAGGTTGCAGCTAGGGGCCGAAGGCACGCTGCCAACAACCTTAAGTAATGCCTACAGTGCACCGCGTGAGGTCCACACGTATACGAGCAAAGCCTTCGAAAGCAGTGTCATGAGGTACCTGAGAGGTGGTACCTACACACTGACGACGTATACAGGAAGAAAAATATTAATAAAAAACTCAAACACACGTGCGCGCACACGCGCACAGCCATACAAACACGAGTCAGAGTGACGTCACCCAACACCGGAGTTGTGTGTTTGGCCGCGTGTCCCGGGTAACTTGTGTTACTCTATAATAAACTTGACAAATTCTGCTGCTGGAGGGACACCGCTTGTTTGTCTCGGACTTCGAATGGTTTGAAGTTGTCTTTATTTGTTGTCGTGTCTCTTGTCATCATGTGTCGTTCTGGTTTGGCCTTGTTAGTGAGGACTGTTGTTATACATACATACATACATATATATATATATATATATATATATATTAATATAATATATATATATATATATAATATATAGTATATATATATATATATGTATATATATATACATATTATATATATCATATATTATATATATATATACTATATATATATAATATGTATATATATATGATATGGTAAAAATGTTCTGTAACAACAGAATTCCATCTAATAAAAGGAGCCCATAAAAACACCAAAATATAGAGAGAAAAGTACTATATTTCAGAGACTGCTGTCTCCCTCTTCAGGTAGATGAATCATCTACCTGAAGAGGGAGACAGCAGTCTCCGAAATATAGTACTTTTCTCTCTATATTTTGGTGTTTTTATGGGCTCCTTTTATTAGATATATATATATATATAGTATATAGTATATATATATATATATATATATATATATATATATATATATATATATATATATATATATATATATATATATATACATATAAATATATATATAATATATATATATATATATATATATATATATATATATATATATATATATATATATATATATAGAATTTTCAAACTGCTCTGTGCATCTGAACTGGTTAACTGACAAAAAAAAAAAAAACTTCATAAATTTATATTACTAATGTGACTTTACGTTACTATGCACGACGTTTATATATCCAAACCGAAAATATAATAAGTTAATTTTCTATGTAGCTATATATATATATATATATATATATTATATATATATATATATATATATATATAATAATAAAAAATGGAGCCAATAAAAACTCCAAATGTAGAAAATTAATTAATGCTATATATCAGAGATCCAACTTCCTCTTATCTTCTGTCCGAAGAGAGAGTGAGACAGTTTGTTCTTTGAAAAATAGCCTCAACTTTCTACATTTTGTTGTTTTTATGGGCTCCTTTTTATTAGATGGAATTCTCATTTAACAGAAAATATTTTACAGTCGTATATTATGTTAGAATATATTAAATACTATATATAATAGAAAGTAAACTTTGTATGTAGGTATAAATATTTTTACGCAGGTTTTTATAGCCAAAATAATTAAACAAGAAATCATCGTTATGAAAATGTATATATGTATAATGTATGTATATAAATATTTCTTATATATATATATATATATATATATATATATATATATATATATATATATATATATATGTTGGTTTATACAATGGTCGATATGTATGCGTGTTCCCAGTAACCTCTTGTGACTTTTTTGTTTTGTTTTTTTTGTTTTTTTCATTATTTTGTTTCTAGCCCTCTGTAACATATTCCACCAAAGGTTCTTTTTAACACACTTGTTATGTTTTGTTAGTTCCTAATAACATCTTATGTCATCGTCTGTATGTTTTACGCATTTAATTTCACTTTCCCAGAGTGGGCAAGTATTTATCATCCCACACTTCTTGAAGAGAGAGAGAGAGAGAGATACAGAGAGAGAGAGAATGTGTTATGACAGCTAGCCCTAACCTCTTCCCCTCTTCACTACTTCAGACCCTTCCCCCCCCCCCTTCCCCCCCCCCCCTCACCATTCTCCACCCACCCACTCTCAAAACTGCACCATCCCCCCCCCCCCCCTTTCCTCCTCCATTTCTGTCTCCTACTTCTGTTTATGATCTCCCTCCTTCTTTGTGCTTAGGCTCATGTTCTTCTTTGTCCTCTTTTTACTTTTATTTTTTTTTTTTTATTTGTAAGCGAACTCTCGACAAGGGGTCACTTGGAACTATTTTTCTACTCGTTTTTTTTTTCTCTCTTAATCCAGCTTCTGACGCTCTTCCTGCTGTGTCATATTGTTCACACACACACACACACACACACACACACACACACACACACACACACACACACACACACACACACATATATATATATTATATAATATAATAAATATTCTAATCTATATAGTTATATAGATAAATAGTATAATAAAGGTATAAGCCATGAAGGAAAAGTAAACAGCGGAGTTGCTGCAAGATCTTTCAACTTAACGTCCTTTACTCAGCAAATAAACTGACTTACATGAGGAATTGGCAGTATAGGAAAGGTCGTATAACTGGCAGGTAGGGATTATAAGGAGATTAGTACCTAGAATC
>NC_061097.1:41191205-41193705 GCF_015104395.2 Macrobrachium nipponense
TGTTAAAAATGGTGTATGTATTTAAGTAAATATTCGTAAGGACTAGGAGAGGGAGACCTAGATAGCGCTGGACTGAAGGTGTGAAAGAGGTATTGGAAAAGAATGGCTTTAATATTAAAGGAAGCTTGAGATGCGGGCTTAAAATAGGGGCGAATGGTGCAGTGGGTGTAGGGAGGTTCGTTGAGCTGCTAATGATCTCTATTTGTAAGTTTATGAAGCGTCCTATGTTGTAGACATATTCCCTTAGGGGGATCGATCCGCGAATCAGCAGTTGAAAATGATGAATATAGGAGCAACTGTTGCGTTGTTTTTATCACCGGACCATCAGAGAGAGAGAGAGAGAGAGAGAGAATTTGAGCTCATATATACATAATTCTGTCGGCTTGAGATAAGTTACTAACGATTAAATCAATCGGCTATCAACATAATAACAAAATTATTTAACCGTTTTTGCTTCTTTTACATACACATATAATACACACATACACACACACACACACACACACACACACACACACACACACACACACACACATATATATAATATATATATATATATATATATATATATATATATTATATATATATATATATAGAATCTGCTGGTCACTTTTTACCAGATGAATATGTAATTGTAATAGCCACAATGCCCTCTTAACTTCTAGAATTCTTCGAGCTTTTTTGGATTCGCTTGTCACTACAAAGCCTTGAGATACAAGTGCAAAATATATGAAGAAATTATGATGTCCGGTGGCGGGAAACTCACCCGGGTCCCATAATCACAACCAAGCAGGGTCACGAAATTGTTTCTCTCTCTCTCTCTCTCTCTCTCTCTCTCTCTCTCTCTCTCTCTCTCTCTCTCCAGGGCCTACTGTACCTTTTTTGTTTTTAATTAATTTCCTTCAGATTCATATAGAATAACGACATAAAGTTGCCCGTCTCATACGTCTTCAGGTTGGAAGGAAAAACTAGACTACACTTTCACGTGCGTTTCAAAATGGCTGACGTTTGCTCTTGAGAAACGAAAGGGAATTCGTGTACCAGTCTGTTTGCCTTTCAGAACTTTCATACGGCAACTTTAAGAAAAAAAAAAAGGAAAAAAAAAAGGTTGTGGTTGCAGTATTTCCTTTTTAAGTTTGAATTCTGAAGTTGCGGCTTAAACTTACGGGATAAACTTTTAAAAAATGTAAGCTCAACTTTCGTCTCGTTTCGGCTTAACGTTTTGATCAATCTAATTTGTTGTCATCCTTCTTCGCGCAGTTTTTTTTTTTTTTTTTTTTTTTTTTTTTTGCTGTTTTGCCTGAAAAGGGGTGTTTTAATCATTTACGCCTCTCTCAGAAAAATGACAATCCATCATACCGAATAAAAAGTCTCAAGAGGCGATTCCAGTGATTTTTATTATGATGCTGGTTAAATACGTTCCAGTTTTGTTTTATTATTTTTTTTTCTTTTTTTTGCTCTATCACAGTCCTCCAATTCGACTGGGTGGTATTTATAGTGTGGGGTTCCGGGTTGCATCCTGCCTCCTTAGGAGTCCATCACTCTTCTTACAATGTGCGCTGTTTCTAGTATCACACTCTTTTGCATGAGTCCTGGAGCTACTTCAGCGTCTAGTTTTTCTAGATTCCTTTTCAGGGATCTTGGGATCGTGCCTAGTGCTCCTATGATTATGGGTAGGATTTCCACTGGCATATCCCATATCCTTCTTATTTCTATTTACAGATCTTGATACTTATCCATTTTATTATTATTATATTATTATTATTATTATTATTATTATTATTATTATTATTATTATGTTGAAAAGAATGACACTCTGAATGCTCAAAGCCAGTGCCATTCTTTTCTGCGACATTTGTCTCAGAAAGGGTCGTTCGTCCTCCAAAATATCTTTGAAAATAACTTACACTTGAAGAGAATTACATGTGGCAAATTGTTATCACATTCTTACAGGCACCAACCATGAGGCCATGCATGGGATCGATTCCTTTCAGGACAAATGCTCTATAACAGATCATTTGACGTTTGCATGAAAGTAATTATTCCCGATATTCGATATTAATGAGTCGATTGTGGTCTGATATTTAAAAGTAACGTCATTTCCCTACTCATTGTGGATCGGTTTATCACTGAATCGAATCCGTAATCAGGAATCCGTAATCAGGAATTGATGGAAGAGGCTATCCAGGATTCGAACATGCACATGTATATTACACGCATACCATTTTTCATAGAGACTTGTATACATGATCATTAGAAGTTTACGCGGCACCATTTCATTGATTGTGTCACATAATATAAAGGGATACAAAATCGACCATCGCATTGTCCCATGTTCAAATTTCCCAAAATAGTCCTTAGGGCTTTAGCTTTAAGCACCGGATTTTAGTCATTTGTTTATTTATTTATTTATTTATTTTTCTCAAGACACAGGCAGAGAAAAGGAAGTTCGACACAAATGTTTACGAAAGATTCTAGAGAATTGGCCCTATATGACGAT
>NC_061097.1:41198705-41228705 GCF_015104395.2 Macrobrachium nipponense
CACTGAGCCTAAAGTCATCTTAATGTAACCTACAATGAATTGAAATACTCTCAGTTTGTGTTAAATTCCCAGCATTTCGTAATATTCCCTCACTTTGCTATCACTCACTTATCATTTTGATCATGTTCGTCCTGGCACAACGTAAATGAGCCACCGTGAGGTCATTCAATGCGAAACCTGCGGCCTGGAATCGCAAATGAACTGGAGCACTGCATCCGAGTCCTCCATCTAGGGACTTTCCTAGGTCTGTTGGCTTTGGAGTAGTGGGTGAGTGGCAGCTGCGTAAATAAGTCAATTATTTTGGGTCGGAAGGAGGCCGAGGGAGGGGAGGGGGAGAGGAGGTTGGGTGGGAGGGTCGGTTCTGTCCGGGATGTAGAGCTAGAAGAGGGGAAATATAAGAAGCAAAATTGATAATGGTATAAGCCATTGAGAAAGAAACGAGTAAAAAATGGGGCGAAGTTTCTTTGGCGCAATCGAGTTTTCTATACAGTGTATAATGCTGTATGAAACTCTTGATATGCTGCAGTATGAAACCCTCAGCCACGACCGGGCAGCGCTCAGTTGCTCCCCAGATACGGCCAGGTGAATATGCGTCGGGTAAATTTAACCTTAAATAAGAAAATATCTATCGATGTTAGAGGGCTGCAATTTGGTATATTTGATGATTGGAGTGTGGATGGTCAACATACCACTTTGCAGCTCTCCAGTCTCAGTAGTTTTTAAGATCTGACGCCTCAAAAGAAAAAGGGTGGACAGTGTAAAGATAGTCACTGATCACTTCAGTTGAAGAAAAATGTGTTCGGAGGTGAAGACAGAAAGGGTGAGAGGCAGAAAAGAGAAGCTCCTCCCATCTGTCTAGCTTCCCCGGAATGGAGAGAGATGAGGAAGTCATCGGAAAGGGCGATTTGGGTCAACCGATGAAAGGAACGGAGAGATGGAGGTAGGAAGAGGGAAGAGAGAAGAGGGAAGAGAGAAGAGTAAGAGCCCGAAGGGTGATGTAAAGATAGAACCACCGACAGCGAAAGTGAAGAAGCAGACCGAAGATGTCAATATTTCCAGTAATTCATAAACAATTTCATAATAGCAGGAATGTGTGTATTTTTAATATATATTTACATTTTCACCACTTTAGATTTCTTCACTAGTAATGGTTAGAATAATGCTTGGGAGGCAACTGAGGGAAGCCCCTTGCTCTTCAGAGAATTCACATATAATATCGAACTAAACATTGTATTATAATAAATATATATATATATATATATATATATATATATATATATATATATATATATATATGTGTGTGTGTGTGTGTGTGTGTGTGTGTGTGTGTGTGTTCATTCTAATATCTGGCGATTCATTAGTGAAGTTTATAACTTTTTGCCTTTATCCCAGAAGAATGTTTGGTCCTCATGCGTGATAAACAAATCGTAAGCGATAACGACAGTCATGGCATCTGCAACAATGATAACAAGAACAAGTACAACAGAACGATATTATAAATTATTGATAGTGATAATTACACCAACTACGTTAACAACAGCAGACAGGTGCATCAACAACAAAAACCGCGAAAACAAACAACTGACTCATGATTATTGAGAACTTCAGCATGTATTATCTCCATCCATTAAGCCCTTTAAACTTACCGTGGATTAGCCGTGTGACCCGGAAACTCGAGGCCCCCCCCCCTCCCCCCGTGGCATTACCAAACTCATTAAAGCCAAGTTCTGGAAATTCTGGCCTCTCTCTCTCTCTCTCTCTCCTCTCCAGTCGCTCGTCTCTCGCTCTCTCTCTCTCTCTCTCTCTCTCTCCTCTCTCTCAACTTGAATGCCAGCACATAATTTTGTTATGGGGCAACTTACGAAGTTCCTGGATTAGTTAACTTGAAATTGTTGGGCTGAGTCGTTCTTGTACGAATATATTTTTGTCGAGGGACCCCTGCTGAGTTTCGAACGGACTTTTCGGAGGGTTAGTAAGGGTTCGGGGCTTGGAGATTATCCGTGGAAGGGTTCACATGTTGGAGGAGGGGGGGAGCTCCTACCTGCAACCCTTTTCATTCCGTTTACAGCACCTCTGTTTATATTCCCCATTTTTCCAACTGCGAGGTTTTCCTCCTGTTACATCTTTCAAACCTTTTTACTGTCAATTTCCCTGTCAGCGCTGAATGACTTCATAGGTCCCAGCGCTTGCCTATGGCCTAAATTCTGCGTTCTATTCTACATTCCAGGGGACCTGTGTTCGGGTTTGGAGGGATGTCGGTGAGACCGACTTTGAAATGGGAGGGATTCGTGGAACTGGGATTTTGGGAGCGGTGTGTGGGCGGCCAAGATGTGGGACTGATTTTTGAACGGGGAATGGGGCTGTGTTCTTTTTGTTGCGGGGGTGGGGGGGGGGTTGGGTGGGTGGATACCTGGGGCTTTGTTTAGAGGAGGTCTGGGTCTGTTGGGGTGTGGGTAGGGGTAGGGGTAGGAGGACTAAAGCAAAAGGGACAGTCTGTTTATTCTGTTGCATTCTTCTCATTGTCTAAAGTTGAGCACATCTTATTTTTACCAGACTTCTAGCTTCAGGTTTTTTTTTTATAAGGTTAAAGTTAGCCATAATTGTGCGTCTGGCAGAGGAACATCTCAGGCCCACGGCCGACCTGAGAGTTTCATGGGCCGCGGCTCATACATTATTATGCCCAGACCACAGACAGATAGATACATTTTCGGTGGCCTTGCTTATACGCTGTACAGGAAAGTCGATTGCACCTAGGAAACTTCGGCGTATTTTTATTTATTTATTTATTTTTTTGTATGAAGAGGATTTTCACCCATTATTTGTCTTTATTAATTTCAATTAAAAGCTGAGTCACCCCCTCTGTCTTTCTCTGTCTCTCTCTATCTCGTTTGGTTGCTAGTCTTCATTGGCTTTAATTAAGACAACATGACTTGAACAGCATATGATAGGATTTTTCAGAATAAAATCATGTTGCGTGTTAAAATATAATAATAATAATAATAATAATAATAATAATAATAATAATAATAATAATAATAATAATAATAATATTAATAATAATAATAATAATAATAATAAAACACTTCTGGGATTAAAACCCAAGATGCCGGGGGAAGTTTATGATCCGTCAGTTTACAGAAAATATTGAAAAAAATGTTTCCCAGACTGAAGGCATGTCGCTGGTTGCGAGTATGGTCGATAACTTCATGTTTTGCAACCCTCCAGTGTGCCCTAAAGATTGCTTGCTCGGTGCGGTGCTGCAGATTAGCCGCTAAAGATTTCCGATTCCTCCAAAGGGGTTTTCCTTCCCGTATCTGGAGTTTTTTTTTTTTTTTTGTCTTCTCCTTTTTTTAGTAAATCGCTACGAAAAGTTTCTTTTCCACCCCGATACTTTCGGTGTATTTTGGGTAAGGGAGGTTCCTCTCCTGGCGTGGGTGTTATATGAAATATTCTTGGGAAAAGTTGTTTGGAATTTGATATCGGGAGCGAGAATTTGGAATTTTGTCTTGGAATTCTGGGACAGCATTAGATTTGTTGGAGCTGGGCATTGGAATTAATTAAGCTATGTGTAATGAAAAGGTCGTCGCAGTTAGATGGTTGGGAATTAGTTTTTTGAAAGGAATTTAGATATTATATAGATCCAGGGTTGAAACTGGGTGGTTGAGTTAGCTACTCAGAACCAGTTGGTTGGCATTAGATTTTGGGAACTGGCTGAGTGGCAGTAGTAATTTGGAATTGGTTGGTGGAACTAGATATTTGGTACCGGCTGGTTGGGGTTAAATTTTTGGATCAGGGCCATTAACGTTAGGATTTTGGAACCACTTAGTTTGAATTAGATTTAGGAATCAGGTGGCTGGAGATCATTTTCGAAATCAGGTGGTTGGGGTTCAATTGGTTGAACCTGGCTATTAGTATTGTTTTTAGACCAAGTTGGTGGGAATTAGATTTGGGAACCGAGTGGTTGGAGATCATTTTCAGAGCCTGGTGGTTGGTGTTGAATTTTTGGAATCGTATGGTTGGAATTAATTGGTTAGAATTATCCTTCGACTGATTGTTAGGAATAAGTTTGTATAAAATTAGGTGGTTGGAAATATCTACCTTCAAAGTTGTCTTTATAAGTAATTATTACGTTTTTGAGGGCCATTGTGTTACCAACCTATGACGAAATCTCTGTACCGGTCATTACTATTGTTGTTGTTATAAATATTCCTTTCTCACATTTTTGCTAGGTTGATATCTGCGAGTCGGGATCCAGGCTGCAATCTGCCTCCTGAGGATCAGACATCCCCCGCCCTACCAACCCCTATACCCCACCCTTTTCGTTTTTCCAGGATTCCAAACAGTCCTGATTATCCTCGCTGTGACCAACAATGCACTTTTTCGAGGATTGTACTACATCCCATCCTCCTTGTTCCCCGAGATCCTCTGGGTTTGCTCCTAGGATGATAGGCACTATTATCGTAGGAGATAGACCTTGGGCACTATACTCCCATTTCGACATGACGTCGTCTCCTTATTTCCATATTTCCTTCTTGTTATTTTTTTTTGTCTTTTCTCTTCTTTTGTGTCTTAACTCTTGCTTTCTGTGTTATAAATATGTCTGTAAGAGATATTTCCTGGGTTGTAGTTATATTAAGTAGTAGTACTATAGTAGATTCACATCAACCGTGCATCTGATATCTAGGCCAGTCCCTTACGACGCTCCAGATTGGCTGTTGATAAGCCAATCACAGGGCTGGAAACTCCCAGTCTCTCTCGAGAGTTCACATAGGCAGGATGTATGTTTCACCTCTCCTGAGGGATACGTCTTTCAAAAGTATCCCTCAAGAGAGATGGAACATACATTCCTACCTATGTGAAGTCTCTCGAGAGAGACTGAGAGTTTCCAGCCCTGTGATTGGCTTATCAACAGCCAATCAGGAGCGTCGTAAGGGACTGATGATTATGTGCCAGGTAAGTAGTTCTCCTCTTGGGTTTACAGAGAGACACAACAGGACTTTACGAAACGTGCCTGGACCGCTGTAGCTCGCCTGAGAATCGAACCTTTTCCCTCTTATTAATATGATATTAGAAGCGCTCGCTGGAAAAGTTGAAAGGAAAGATCGTAAACCCTAAGCTTCCGTCTTTATTCCAAGAATCACAGTAACAGGAAGGAGAGAGAGAGAGAGAGAGAGAGAGAGAGAGAGAGAGAGAGAGAGAGAGAGAGAGAGAGAGAGAGAGAGAGAGATAACTACGGGTTTTCTTAGAGCAGTGGTTTTTAACCTATTTATTGCCACGCCCCTTCCAAGAGTTGGTCTTTTCTTTCACGCCCCCCTTGCATCTATGAGTCAAATACCCTCCTAGATTTAAAGGAGAGTAAAAAAAAGAATGAGAAAGAGAAGGGGCATCGAGGGACAAGAAGGGAGGTCAATCATTGCAAAACATGGTGAGCCCAACGAGCCTAACTAGATTGTTAGACTCTGGGAAAGTAACGTTATGAGACGATACTTTTGCATTTTTCATAAATTTCTGAATATTAGTTCCTCGCTCTCGTTAAGAAAATAACGAATATAATGGGAGAATTTTCTCCTTTCAATTTCCTCTAGGGCTCGCGCCTCCCCTGGAAATTGCTGAGGCCTCCCTAGGAGGGGCGCGCCCCCCATTTTAAGAACCAATGTATAGGGCTTGGCCAGGCATAAGCGTCAAAGTCTTCAGTGCGTTAGTCATTGGTTTGGAAGAGGCACAATAACAACCATTCGATGTTGTTTAGGTGACAAATTACGCTCACACCGTGAACATTCTGCAGATGCAAACACTCTAAATATGCATGTCTCTGTGCATATGTCGTACTACCTTATTTAGCATGGGTGCTGTAGCATTAAGAGCTGGAATAAATGGCAAGGTGCTAAAATAATCATCATTATCTTTCTTAATTTTCCTTGGCATTAATTAAGTTTTAACTCATTCAAAATCTTTTAGACGTAGATCAACAGAGCACTGAGCCTAAAGTCATCTTAATGTAACCTACAATGAATTAAAATACTCCTAATTTGTGTTAAATTCCCAGCATTTCGTAATATTCCCTCACTTTGCTATCACTCACTTATCATTTCGATCATGTTCGTCCTGGCACAACGTAAATGAGCCACCGTGAGGTCATTCAATTCGCAACCTGCGGCCTGGAATCGCAAATGAACTGGAGCACTGCATCCGAGTCCTCCATCTAGGGACTTTCCTAGGTCTGTTGGCTTTGGAGTAGTGGGTGAGTGGCAGCTGCGTAAATAAGTCAATTATTTTGGGTCGGAAGGAGGCCGAGGGAGGGGAGGGGGAGAGGAGGTTGGGTGGGAGAGTCAGTTCTGACCGGGATGTAGAGCTAAAAGAGGGGAAAGATAAAAGGCAAAATTGATAAGGGTGTAAGCCATTGAGAAAGAAACGAGTAAAAAATAATAGGGCGAGTTTTCTATACAGTGTATGATGCTGTATGAAACTCCTGATGTGCTGCAGTATGAAACCCTCAGCCACGACCGGGCAGCGCTCAGTTGTTCCCCAGATACGGCCAGGTGAATATGCGTCGGCTAAATTTAACCTTAAATAAGAAAATATCTATCGATGTTAGAGGGCTGCAATTTGGTATATTTGATGATTGGACTGTGGATGGTCAACATACCAGTTTGCAGCTCTCCAGTCTCAGTAGTTTTTAAGATCTGAGGGCGGGCAGGTAGAGTGTGGACGGACAGACAAATGGCCATCTCAATAGTTTTCTTTCACAGAAAACTAAACCGGACGCCTCAAAAGAAAAAGGCTGGACAGTGCAAAGATAGTCACTGATCACTTCAGTTGAAGAAAAATGTCTTCGGACGTGAAGACAGAAAGGGTGAGAGGCAGAAAAGAGAAGCTCCTCCCATCTGTCTAGCTTCCCCGGAATGGAGAGAGATGACAGAGCACCTGGGACACAATAAATACCGCCGAACGACCCCATTTCAATCAGTTCAAGCTCACCTTTCCTTGAAAATGAACCGATGATACGGTTGGAAACGTTGGAATTCCGTTACACCCTTAGACTAAGATTTGTTAACCACTTTTGTTATCATATCAATAAATTATTATTTTTAGAAAACATTTCTTTCACCGAGATATGAACATCGGCCAGCTATTAGCAAATATCAGCCCTGATGAGAAGAGAATAATAAGAAGAATTGAAAAGACCATATATAAAATCAATTCCACTGATGCTGCCATCATCTTTAACAAAAAATGTTTGAGAGAGGGTCTCCTACCTTCATATTATTATTATTATTATTATTATTATTATTATTATTATTATTACTCGGTTATGTATATGAATATATTTAAAGATAAATGTGTGCAGAAAGCTTTCGAGAAACTAATCGATTTCCCTTTTTCTCTATTATTATTATTATTATTATTATTATTATTGAAAATGGGAACCGAACAGGTTCGCGAAAGCTTTCTGTACCGATATATCTTTAAATATATGTACATATGTATAACTGGATTTGATTCTCCATTATTACTATTATTATTTATAACATTATCTTCTCAGTCTCTCTAACTCCAGCCTCTTACATAACTGTCTGCCCGTGAGTCACTCTTTGGAAAGTCTCGTGTTTCCTATCCCACCTGTTCCTTCAATGCCACTCGTGACGTCACAGACGAAAATACCTGACAGGTGATAACGGTTTCCACTGCCAGTGCCAGGCCATGTCGGGCTGATGATGATGATTTCAAGGTCAACTGGATGGATAAAAAAGGCGT
The DNA here is from genome assembly GCF_015104395.2 of Macrobrachium nipponense. Taxonomy (NCBI): domain Eukaryota; kingdom Metazoa; phylum Arthropoda; class Malacostraca; order Decapoda; family Palaemonidae; genus Macrobrachium; species Macrobrachium nipponense. Next base: position 41,206,461 of record NC_061097.1, read on the forward strand.
TATTGTTATTATTATTATTATTATTATTATTAATATTATTATTATTATTATTATTATTATTATTATTATTATTATTATTATTATTATTATTATTATTATTAAAGGATTTTGTACTATAATTAATATTGTTTATTAAGGTTTGGAATTGATTGACAAGAAAACTGGCAAATAATAATAATAATAATAATAATAATAATAATAATAATAATAATAATAATAATATATAATAATAATAATAATAATAATAATAATAATAATAATAATAATAATAATAAAAATAATAATAATAATAATAATGATAATAGTTATTATTATTATCATTATTATTACCGAAAATATATATTACTGCACGCGGAAAAGAAAAAAGTAGGATTTTGTATCATGATTATGATTTTTATTATCGTTTAAGAACTGATTAAACAAGAAAAATTTCTAATCATTGTTACTATTAATTAATCTATTTTTTCTTTTTATTTTTCGTCGATCACAGTCATCCTATTCGACTGGGTGATTATTTTTATAGTGTGGGGCTCCGGGTTGCATCCTGCCTCCTTAGGAGTCAATCATTTTTCTACCTGTGTGCGCTGTTTGTAGTAGCACCCTCTTCTGCATTAGTCCTGGAGCTACTTCAGCCTCTAGTTTTTCCAGGTTCATTTTCAGGACTCTTGGGATCGTGCCTACTGTTCCTATGATTATGGGTACAATTTCCACTGGCATATCGCATATCCTCCTCCTTATTTATATTTTCAGCTTGGTATTAATAATTTTTTCTCTTTCTTTCTCATCTACTCTGGTGTCCCATGGTATTACGATATCAGTGAGTGATACTTTCTTCTTGATTTTCCCAATCAACTTCACGTCTGATCTATTGGCACGTACCACCTTATCTGTTCTGACACCATAGTCTCAGAGGATCTTTGCTTGATCGTTTTCTGTCACTCCCTCGAGTTGGTGTTCGTGCCACTCATTACTGCAAGGTAGCTGGTATGTTTTCCACAGGCTCCACTGGAGGGTTTTTGCAACTGAATCATGCTTGTTTTTGTATTATTATTGTTATTAAGTTGACACAATTTTGTAGAACAATCCTGATATCAATCCATGAACTCGTAAAATGAGTTTCTTCATGTTGGCATTTCCTCATGTGGGTCAACGAATAACCAATACGCAAAGTTAAATGAAGAAGCAGAGTTACACATTAATACTAAGAGTAATGCTTTTAAAAATTACCACAGGCCTGCCTATGATTTAGCATGACTCATCACGCTCGGAAGTCAGTGAGAACCTTATTAGGCGAAAAGAAAGTGCTTAAGTTGTTGCGTCTTCGATCGTCGGCAAAAGGTTTTTTTTTTTTTTTTTTTTTGAGTGGGGGCGAGAGGGGCCCGCTGGTGACCCTCACATCCTCAGGCAAAGGCGGATGCTTAATTCCAGCTGTTAATAAAATCCTTTAAATATCGAACTCGTCATGTTAAATGATCCGATGAGTAAGGTGGGAAAATTCCTTACAGTTTATTACTATTTCCTCAGATGAAGAATAATCACCCTAAAAATGACTGAGAGACACGATTTCAAATACGATTTTATATTTGTTTCATTGTGGGAAAATTATTTTTCTATGTAATAAAACTATTTTCTGTTATCTCTCACTGGCGGTCGACTGGCTAGTGTCACTTTTATTATTTCATAGCTTCGACGATGTATATTTTTCTTTCAATCTTTGACAGAGAGAGGAGAGAGAGAGAGAGAGAGAGAGAGAGAGAGAGAGAGAGAACGTATCTCAGGCCTTTTGCTCACACTGAAGTTCGTGCCTATTAATCTACCGATCGTCTTGTGATCCTCGAGTGGCGAGACCGCTCGTGGTTGCATTCCGCTCGAAGATGGTCATTGCTCCAGAGAGCTCTATCTGATGTAACTGCCGAGATCGAGGTCATCGAAGAATTAAATCTCTCTCTCTCTCTCTCTCTCTCCCTCCTTCTCTTGCACATGCTTGCGCTTTATTGTTATACCAATTTCTCGAGTTCCCCAAGCTCCCCAAACCAGCCTCAGCAACCCAGGGCCAGTTGTGGGGGTTGGGGGTTTGGGGGAGGCAGGGTGCTTGCTTGATTCGGGTCAAATATCTTTAAATGCCGAGAGCGCGGTTTTCTGAGGCCGAAATTGCCTCTTGAACTAGATTCAGCCTCGGCGCCGATGTGCAGTTTTAGCCCCGTAGGTGATATCACTTTCACCCCGTCGCTCTCTCTCTCTCTCTCTCTCTCTCTCTCTCTCTCTCTCTCTCTGTCGGGGGCTTCTTACCGGCTCCAAACGACCCCCTCTGTGCAAGGGCTAGGTAACAGCCTAGCGACCCGTAACGGAGGTAGTATACCTAATTTCCATATGTGGTGTTTTTCGTATATATATAAGTATATGATATGCATGTATATATGTATAATGTGTGTGTATATGCATGCATGTATGTATAAAACACTGTACATCATTATTTTTCCCACTTGATATATAATTGTTGATGTTAATTAGCCGGCATTTAAACCTAAGTTTTCTACTTCATCTCTCAGACAGGTTGATATTCAACGCCTTGAATGATCTGGGTTGCAAAGACAGTTACATCAGCAGTATATGTAAATATGCATATATATGTATACATATATTTATATGTATGTATGTATGAATGTATAAACGCACATACATTCAGAAATTGAGAAAGCAAACGGAGTAACGACAGAGGACAAAATTTCACAGGATAAAGTTGAGTATATCTTAGTTTCACTAGACCACTGAGCTGATTAACAGCTTTCCTAGGTCTGGCCCGAAGGATTAGATATTTTAACGTGGCTAGGAACCATCTGGTTACCTAGCAACGGAACCGACAGCTTATTGTGGGATCCGAACCACATTTAACGAGAAGTTAATTTCTAATCACCAGAAATAAATTCCTCTTGAGTCCACGTTGGCAGAGCGGGGAGTCGAACTCACGACTACCGAATCGGTAGGCGAGTACGTAAACCACTCGTACAGAGAGGAACTTTTCATAGGTTAACGGATCAGTTAACGACCCACAACGATTCCAGTGAGTTGACGCAATTTGATTTGCTCCTTTACCCGCTGGTTTCGGTCGCGTCAAATCAATCTCTCCCATGATCGACACACTGTTCTGTTTTTAGCCGAGTAATTAGCTAATATTCCATTACGGAAGGATAATTGAATGGCGGCCATTCTGTGAAATTGGAATAATTAAGTATTTTATTTGTTCACGAAGGTTGGAATTTAGGGGAGATTCTCTTTGGCAAATGATAGACGGTATTTGTGTTATGATATGTAAGAGCACGTTTTTTTTTTTCCGTCAAAAACTATTGAGATGGATATTTGTCTGTCCATCCGCAGATCTTATAAACTACTGAGGCTAGAGGGCTGCAAGTTGGTATGTTGATCATCCAGCCTCCAATCATCAAACATACCAAATTTCAACCCTCTATCCTCAGTAGTTTTTAATTTATTTAAGTTTAAAGTCAGCAATGCTATAGGACAGGCCACCACTGGGCCGTGGTTCATATAGCAATATACTGAGACCACCAAAAGATAAGATCTGTTTATTATTATTATTATTATTATTATTATTATTATTATTATTATTATCACCTGCTGACGACTTCCTCACTTTTCTGTATACAGTCATTACTCAAAGCACTGGATCCGAAAATGAAGTATTATGAAGTATATGAAACCAAGGCATGATCCGACCTCCAGCTTACTCTGAAGCATTCTAAAATCTATTATCAAATAGTGCTTTGTTTCACCAACGGAAATTAAAACAAATACGCTATGTTTTATTATGAATAATCTGTGTGTACTGCTTAAGATGCCTATTATATATTTTTTTTCACATTTTCATTCTAATGAATAAATCATAAATATCCTATCCTAAAATTCCTGCATCTTGAACTCAACGCGAAACACCTTTTTCAGACCTTTTTAGGCTATTCCATAGGGCTTTCCTAGCCGTGGGCCCCCCAACCCCTCACCCCCAGGAGAATAACAACAGCAAGAACAACAACAACAAAATAGTTCGTAGGGTTACTCCCCGAGTAAGCGAAAACTCTCTGCCTTGCCAATTGTCATTTTTTTTTCATCTTTCATGAGAGAAAATATGCAATTATCATCTTGGATTACAGCTAACCTAAAATGAGCGGCTTCGAATACGTGTAAATGTTAGTATAGTATGGATAGACCCACCGACCTTCTATAAATTTGGGACAGTACGTAACGTCCCAATATTGGACACTTCCCTTCCTGTCATACTGTCATATTACCGTCAGTTTTGACTATGAGTACACTAGTTTGTTAGATATTTCATTGCATGATGAAATAAATAGATAGATGCATACATACTTGTGTGTTTGTAAGTAATCCTCAACATGTGTCCATATTTGAAGTATTTCGAAATGTAAATATATATATAAGTATGAGTCCTATCACATCCCCGTGATTCATATATGCGCATTAAGCTACAAATGTCCTTTAATATCTAATTCGCACTACCTCGGAATTAATATATTTTAATATATGTTGACATATAGGAAAATATATTAATGCGAGGTAGAGCGAATCAGATATTAAAGGACATTTGTAGCTTAATGCGTATATATAGATATGCATCCGTGTATATATATATATATATATATATGTAATGTATACATATGTATCTATATACATACATACGTATATTTATACACATACACATACGTGATTGCACGTATGAAAAGAATAGCCTTATTCCTGATGGCGCACGTGAGCTTTATCATGGAGGAAACTGATTCCGAGACGCGCCTTGACATTGTAACACTAATGCAACGTAATGTAGCCTCGTAGCTGGGCCCTGCACGTGCGTGGGACACCTCACGCACACGCTCTCCCTCTCTCTCTCTCTACCTACGTCGCAGAGCGTTCGGGTCTTCTACGACCTGTCTCAATTCCTAAGAAATTGGATGTCGAGCTCTGAGCAAATTGTATCACAAGACGCACTTGGTGACGTTGGGATGCTGTCATTTACGTTAATATTGTCGATATTGTTTTCAGTGAATTTATTCTTTTCATTTTATAAATAAATAAATAAATAAATAAATAAATATGAGCCTGATTATGGGTTTTTTTCCGCTAGTTTGTTTTTTATCTATTGGCTTTCGTCTTCCGATTTTATTTATCTTTCACTCTCGTTTTATTCTTCTGCTATTATAGAAAGTAATATATGTGTTGACTCATTATCTCTATCTTTGTTATATATATATATATATATATATATATATATATATATATATATATATATATATATATATATATATATATATTATACATACATACATACATACATACATATATATATATATATATATATATATATATATATATATATCTATATATATATATATATCCTTCTCTTATCCTTACAACATAAGAAAAGTTACAAAGGTGAAATTCAGTTGCTTACTATAAGAAATAACTTCAGACATAAACGCATAAGATATTGATAAGTATATATGCATTATATACATATGCATAAATTATAATATAAATTAACTCTTCCTCCACCTCCTACATAGATTCTTATGAATTATCTTGATCTTAAGTTATTTTATATTAATATTAATATCCAGAAATTCCGTCCTGAGATGAGATTAAGTTATTCGTCTTGTGGCTCGCAAGGTAATCCATGAAAATTTATCGTACCTTCCTCACTGGCTTCATACCTTAGTACGTGATTTTTGGCATGTCACTCGCAGAAAGAGAGAGAGAGAGAGAGAGAGAGAGAGAGAGAGAGAGAGAGAGAGAGAGATTTAAAGCCGTTTGTGAATCTTAAATTAACCTTTGCCTTCTGTTTAGTTTTCGTGTTAAATGTATACGTTGAATCCAAGGCGATATTTCTGTTTAGTGTTCCTTGGTTGTATCTGTGTGTGTGTGCGTGTGTGTTTATGTATTGTGTATCGACCAGAACAAATAGTCGTGGCCAGATTCTGGCAGAGATCCCAGTTGAAGGTGATTAGTTGATTCTCATTATATATATATATATATATATATATATATATATATATATATATATATATATATATATATATATATATATATATATATATTCAATTCGCTCTACCTCGGAATTAATATATTTTCATATATGTTAACCGAAGGACATTTGTAACTAGATGTATATAATTTATAGTATATATATATATATATATATATATATATATAAATTGAGCTACAAATGTCCTTTGGTTATCATATGAAAATATATTAATTCAGAGGTAGAGCGAATTTAATATTAAAGGACATTTGTAGCTCGATTATGCATATGAATCACGGTGATGTGATACAAAAATTCATATTATACATACATACATACATATATATATCTATATATATATATATATATATATATATATATATATATATATATATATATATATATATATATATATATATATATATATATATATATATATATATAATTATAATCTGTAGCGTGTACAAATGTGTACCGGCACGAAAATGCATCACATTCTAGGAGTGGAATATCAAGCATAGTACAGATATCTCTGTTGGAAGGGAGGCCCAGATACTGATTTCAATAATAATGTTTCACAAGCGTGAGAGCGAGAGAGAGAGAGAGAGAGAGAGAGAGAGAGAGAGAGAGAGAGAGAGAGAACACTTAACAGATAGAAAGGAGAGCGAAAGTTAACGACGCTAACCAGGGGAAACGGCTGTAAACGTCGTCGAAGGGGTGAATGAACCATCGCGCTTCGTCAGTCAGCCACAATGCTTTTACGAGTTGCACCAGCTAAGCGGACTACTCTCTCTCTCTCTCTCTCTCTCTCTCTCTCTGCATTCTTGCCTAATTTTACCTTTCTCCCCTCTTGTCTGCCTGTTCTCTTTCTCTCTTTCGTTACCCTCTCCGATTACGTTGTCTTCATAATCTATCTGTCTCTGTCTCTGTCTCTCTCTCTATCTCCCTCTTTCATTGCTTCCAAGTACATTTGCTTCATTCTCTCTCGCTCTCTCTCTCTCTCTCTCTCTCTCTCTCTCTCGTTGCTTCCAAATACATTTCCTTCATTCTCTTTCTCTCCAGGCATATTACCCCATCTACCTCTCTCTCTCTCTTTTTATGCTCTCTCTATTACTGTCATTGTTTCCAAGCACACTTCCTTCACTTTCTTTCCTCTTGCTCTTGGCATATTTGGTCTACTCTCTCTCTCTCTCTCTCTCTCTCTCTCTCTCTCTCTCTCTCTCTCTCTCTCTTCCCAAATACATTTCTTTCATTTTTGTCTGTTTCTAGGCATATCTGCCCCACCCATCCTCTCTCTCTTTCTCTCTCTCTCTCTCTCTCTCACTCCGGAAACATTCGATTCTCATCCTCTCCGTCTCAATTTCTCTTTTTTTGTGTCCTGTTGTGACTCGCTGGGTGTGTGGGAGGAGGCGGCTGTTGCGAATGTAGGGCTTCGGATTTTCGGGGTTGGAAGTCGGGCGATGTGAAAGGACGAAGAATGGAGGAGGAGCTCACGTTTTCTGGAGAGAGAGAGAGAGAGAGAGAGAGAGAGAGAGAGAGAGAGAGAGAAGAGAGTAACTTCAGCTTCCGGCAGTATCGGTTGTGGTTTTTGGCTACATATGTTTCCGTATAATATTACGTAGATAATGGGCGTATAAGAATATGTCAAGGTGGATTATTACATGGCATTGAATACATATATTCATATATAATGTGTAGAGAGAGAGAGAGAGAGAGAGAGAGAGAGAGAGAGAGAGAGAGAGAGAGAATGCCATGCGAAGCTAAAACCATCCTCTTGGATGAAGTGAGCATTTTGAAGATTTGTCGAATATGGAAAACAGAAGAAAGGTAGAACTTGTGAAAGCGAGTGCTTAGGGCGTAAGGAATGCAATTAGAGGTTGAGTATTGCGATGACATCAGGAACTGTTGTACAGAAAGTTCCAGAAGTGAAGCGACAAATTTCAGAGGATTTTGTTCGAAATTCACTAATTGGCAACTAAATCTCGTTGCTGAAAAACTTATTTTTTTTCTACAGTGAAAGCTCTATCAAGCAAAATAAAGCTAACATATGATGCACAAATATCAAATCTATGAAATTTATAACAATCATAAGAAAAAATTACGGTAATAGTAATTATTTTAAAGTATAGTAATTACTTCAAACATTAGAAACGAAACAATTTGAAATTCTCGTTCAACACAGGATTACCAACATTACCCATGTATATTTCGAGCGATGTGGAAACAAATATTTAATATCATAGTGTATTATCAATTATTTTAGCGAAGATGCATAAAACCATGCAAGTATCAATAGAATGTAAAGGGAAAATCTCCGTGACATTAAACATAATCAACCATGAATGCACCTATATTCAATAGAGAAGTTAGGAGTTGTTGGTAGTTCTGATTCTAGCTTCTAGGACCGAGCATAAAACATCATCTTCGAGAAAGACTCTAACTGCTGCTGCTACCTTCAGGTGACTAGGCCTAGTTCCGGGCATTGCAAGGCTTACAATGCAGGGCCACGGTCTGTTATTTAGGCAAACAGAACCTTCAGGACCGACACCATGACCTGTCCTTTGCACCTGGGAAACAGATTCGCTATATAAAAAATAAGAAAGACGGTCGCAAGCAACCAGAACACCCGTAAAATCACCACCTGGTTAAGTAGGGAGACGACAGACCCCAACCACCCCTCCCCACCTCTACCTCTACCTTTACCCACATTACTAACTCCACCTTTTTCACTTCAACCTTTTACCTCAAATCTTCGAATCATATCCCAACCGTGAAATTAAAGACTGAATTTGCGGAAGTGGGCGTATCATAAGGGAGTGATATCACCCAAATTCATATTTCCGCGGACAACCAGTAATCAGTTCGATCCAGTCAAGCATTATTGTATAACAGAAATTTATGAGTTGTTTGGGGATATATATATATATATATATATATATTATTTATATATATATATAAAGAAGCACCCGAGCATGACCAATAGGCCTAGTGCTCGATTCTTAAAACAGACCTCTGGTTATTCCTGACTAGATAAAAAGGTCCTGAGAGAGAGAGAGAGAGAGAGAGAGAGAGCGCATAACAGGAGATACTCGAATTAAAATAAAGCTCGCCAAGCATATTCACATTCCGGATCGTATGGACAAGACTAGTCTCACTTATACTGCACTGAAAAAGAAAAAGGTGGAAACCTACGAAAATACTTGTTTGATGCGACCCTGAACGCAATTCCACATGCAAAATTTTGCACAATTGAGGAATTCGTTGAAATTATTAACTAACAAGCTGGAAAATATATTTTCTTGATTCTTGGGTAGACCTAACCATATAGCCCATGCTAAACGCGCATATAACTTGGATTTCATTTTTTTACCACACCAACTTGTGTCTTATTTATATTTCATTTAAGCAGATGCTAAACTTCTTTGTGCTTTACCAAAATAAATCATAATAACTTTCGATATAACGCTATAAAAGTAGAAAGTTAATTTATAAATCATATTAGGCCAATGCTTATGCACTCGGTTCCTACTGCCAGTCAATGGTGAACACTTGATATCACACATTGAGAGCCGCAGATGTTTCTATGGAGAATTTTTTTTTCTATTTTTTCTTTTAATAAAAATTATTGAACTAACATTGATCATTCACAGGGGAAATACTTTATGTGCATCTACAGTTAATCACTGATACATATTAGATAAAGAGGATGACAGTAATTGGCATAAAGTATACTAACTGGCAACCCCACGAGTTTCTCAAGAAGTACGATCAATTCTGAATTTTGTCGCTTCACTTCTGGAACTTACTGTTCTACATGTAAGAATACTAGGTGATTAGCTTTTGTTAGGCATGCCTAGAGGTGTTGGAGGGGGCAGGGGGTGAATTTTAGATGGAGTGGATGTTGTCCTTTTGTATAAAGGTGATAGAAAAAACTAAGACTTATGCCGGTATAACTTTGTCTAATATCCTGGGGTAGATGTAAGTCAAAATTTTCGTTCCTAACGAATGCAGTTTGAACCAAGATTTACATAATTTGGTTTGAGCGTACTCGTTTTGAGCAATGGAGTGAGAGCGGGAAATAGATGAAGCAGTACAGTAGTAATTTGTAAGCAAAATAATAGTACTTGTTTGACATTTCTACATTTAGATAAGAAACCTATTTCTGCTGTTTTTCATCTCACAGCGCCGCTCGGCAGTACTTTGGGTGGCTTTATCCTTCTCTGTGGATATATCCTTTATATCACGGGTTTTCAACATGGGGTACGCGTACCCCAAGGGTCTGTCAAGGGGTACGCGCTCCCCATGGCATTCGAATGAATGTTAGATGCCGACCTTCAATGCGCTTGAGCTAAAACTGCTCCTCGGCCAACTAGGATAGTTATTGAAAACAGTTTCAGCCAATTCATTAACTACTTTTGAAGCTGATGTAGTAATAATAATGTATTTTGTTTTTGCAGCTCAGTACCATAACCTTGAACATTTACTGCATAGCCAGAGGTAAATAATTATGAAAAATTGCCCTTATTTTTTTTATGGAAATTTTTTATGCTTACGATATGATTGGTTATGTCAGGAGAGTTATGTGCGTAACTCTCCTCTGTACAGTTTTTCTGAGTTGGTTTTGTTTTCCCCTTTATACGGAATGAAGGGGGTACATTACTGACATTACAGATACCCGAAAGGGTACGTGGGGTACGAACAATTGAAAACACTTGGTTTATACGCTTCTTTCCCGTGGCCACGCTTTAAAAAAAACAACAACACACACACACACATCCCCATCATGGGCTGTAGTGAATTCTAAACAAAATTCCACGACAAGAAGTCGTGAATATTTGCCTTAAACTGCGCTTGAGACAATTCGTTCGTTTGTTTGTAGTCTACCTCCAAGTGGTGATTAATTGCTCTGAACGACCTTCGCTGAATGAGTGCCGCTCTAGAAGACCTTCGCTAAACAATTATAGCTCGAGGATCTTTTCTAGAGAGTGACCCCCAAAAAAGTTCCGGGGTCGTTATCTGGGACTAATATTTCATGGGGTCATTATCTATATGATGCTGACAGTCTTTTGTTTATGTTTTTACGGCCATCCCAAATGGGCCTGTACTAAACAGGCCGGAAAGGTTTATACATACCAGGTTAAACCGCTTGTTGGGGGTCACTCTCTAGGTAAGATCCTATTTCGAAATGACTTCGGTCACACTGGTTCTGGCCAACCGGTATATACCTACAACCCGGAGTTCTGGTCGAGAAAGTAACACACATACCTGAAAGGTTGACAGCGGAAGAAAAATACGAGTCTAGACAAGGAAGACGGTGTGTGAATGAGATGTTTTCCAATAAACGGTAATATGAGAAGTTTGGGAGTGAAGAGAATAGCTTTACATGGTATACGTGGACCTAGAAAAAGATTGTGATCGACGCAATAGATTAAAGATGTACAGGATCTATGATGTACAGGAAAAGTTATCAGGTTTTATGATGGAAGTGAAACGCGTTGCAGTTTATGTAGAGGGGAGAGTAACTGGTTTCGTGGGAAAGTGGATCTGTATCTATTCTATGGGGTATTTTGCATTCATGCCTGTTTGATATATTTGTGGATGGAGTGTGTGATGAGATATATAAAGGACAGCGCATTCAGGTGCAGAATCATGGGATGAGAAAGTTTGTCATGGATGGAATGTGGATTGTTTGTTTGCAGCGACACATTGTTTAAAGGTAATGCATAACTGCTGTAGAAAAAGTTACGATTTGAAAAAGTTTCCTAGAGAAGACGATAACATTGACACTGAATGTGAGCATGAATATGGCTGTAAGGGAAAATGATAAACTAGGTGGATGGAAAGATGATGATTTCGAGCGTGAATGAGACACAACTGGAAGTTTTGAATTCATGCAGGTATTTAGACATACTAAAGAATGATGTTTCGATGAAGATGGGCGAGTCCCTGATTACGTGTTGCAAAAGATTGATGAGGGGATTTGGATCGTCTATGGAAGCCAAGATCGGAATGGTTGAGTCAACTCTCCTTCACGGAAGAGAAGCGAGGGTGCTGAATGCAACTGAGAGATCAAAGGCTTAGGCTGTTGAAATGATGTTTCTGTAGTACCTAGTCTTGAGAAAACACTGAAAGGGTGAAAAATACGGGAATATAAATAGTGGTTAATAGTTAAGCTCAGATGAAAGGATGAATCAAAGTGTTATTAAAAATCTGACCATTTGAAACGAATGAAAAACAAGGGTTGATGGTAAGTGTAGGCGTATGAGGTGGCCAAGGTCGTGGAAGCATATATATATATATATATATATATATATATATATATATATATATATATATATATAATATATATATATATATATAATCAACCCCAGGTGATGAAAGTCCGGTTGGCAGAGAGTCCAGATGGCAACCTCGTTCAAAGGAACAATTGTACAGACTTCGTGTGTAGGTGTATGCCAGTTTGTGTGTTGAGGGTTCATGTGTGTACATTCTAGCACTGATGAGAGAGAGAGAGAGAGAGAGAGAGAAGAGAGAGAGAGAGAGAGAGAGAGAGACTAATAATTATCACAATACAAAAAACACTCAATTTGTATATTGTAATTCCCACAGTCTCCATATTTAAGTATAAATAAAATAGAGAGAGAGAGAGAGAGAGAGAGAGAGAGAGAGAGAGAGAGAGAGAGAGAAGAGACGATGAGAGAGAGAGAGAGAGAGAGAATGTTCTAACCTCGCTTCATCGATTCCTGCAAACCATCGAGATAATTCTCTTACACAGACTTAATGGATCCCGGACCTTAATATCCTGGTTAGTAAAATACCAAATTGTCAAATTAATTGTTCCCCCAATTAATTTAATATGGAGAGTCTTATACAGGATTACCATTATTATTCATAATATGGACGCATTCGTATGGATTAAAGCAAAACGGTCGTTAACTAGGTAAGAAAGGAACCGCAGCTCCAAATACACACGTAATTAAGAAACGGAAATACAAATAGAAGGGGAAGTAAGAGTATAGAATGACAACATGAAAATAGAAACAATGAAATAAAGGGTATTTAAATGAATAAACTAAGCTACAGTTACCGACCCTGAAACGCGGCGCAATGTAGGCATTACAGAAGGTTCTTCGCTGCGTCCCTACGGCCGCTAGCTGCAACCCCTTCCATTCCTTTTTATTGTACCTCCATTCATATTATCTTTCTTCCATCTGACTATCCTCCCTTTCCTTACACTTGTTGCACAGTGCAACTGCTTTGAGGTTTTCCTCATGTTACACCCTGCAAGCCTTTCTCCTCTCAATTTCCCTGCCAGTGTTGAATGGCTTCATAGGTCCCAGTGCTAAGTCTTTTGGGCTGAATTCTATGTTCCATTCCATGTACAAGAATAAAGAGTTGTCGCAAAACAAGTAGAGTGAACGAATGAATAAATGAATAAACGAATCAAGGTGAAGCGACGTGTACCATTTGAGTATTTTTAAATGACTCCACTAATCAATGAAGAATTTTGGAAAACAGTTCAGTCACGTAGCCAAGCGTTGTCGGCGTCGTGGTAACAGCCATATGGCTCTTAAGTTAAGTATATCTTAGTTTTACCAGACCACTAAGCTGATTAACAGCTCAACTAGGGCTGGCCCGAAGGATTAGATATTTTTACGTGGCTAGGTACCAATTGGTCACCTAACAACGGGACCTACAGCTTATTGTGGGATCCGAACCACACTATATCGAGAAATTAATTTCTACCACCAGAAATAAATTACTCTGATTCCGCGTTGGCTGAGCCGGGAATCGAACTTCGGACTACCGGATTGGCAGCCGAGCGCGAAAACCACTCGTCCAGCGAGGAACTCGTCTGGCTCTTAACCAGGTAGTCGAGAATATGTACAATCGATAGCCAGTCAAACCTACTTCTTATGAGCTAGGTTTCTCCCTTAAGCTTATGTAAAAAATGTTACTACTGTAGTAGTGTAGGCGATACATCTTAACCTAATCTCTCTAAGGGCACAGTGTTTCGCCTGATGGAAGGTGATTTTAGTCTCTCTCTCTCTCTCTCTCTCTCTCTCTCTCTCTCTCTCTCTACCTGCAGATATTTTGTGAAATCTAATCATTTTGCCTGCTTTTCTGTTATGGTCTGTACTGTAATGTTTTTTTTAAAACAAGTTTTATTCCTGCTGTGACCATACCGTTGTATGATCTTAATCATGTAGTTGAATCATTGGCTCTTGAAGAAGTTCACAGTTCATGTAAAAGCTGTTTATTTATTTACTTTTTTTTTTTTAAAGAAGGCTGACGTGAGACCAACTTCAAAGTTTAATTGTCATTTGTCATATATAAAATTCACTTTTTCTTTATCGTATTTCATTTTCTGTGTTATTTCTCACCATGAGTATATAGCGTTCTGCTTTTCCAAGTCGGGTTACAGCTTGGCTTGTAATAGTAATAACGAACGATTTTGCATCTCCTTACATACGGCTGGCTTTAAGGCATTTCGGAGATCATCTCGCTCAGCCTTGTTTTTTTTTTTTTTTTTTTTTTTTTTAGACCTCATTGTGACCAGTTACCGCTAACGCGAGAATCCTAAGGTCTGTTCAAGTACCGGAGAAATGCCGTTGGGGTTGATAGTCCCACGTCCTTTTATCCTCCTGTTAGTTAGAATTTATGGTAAAATCAGTAGCCGGGGTCTGAGTACCTGGCTGAACTGGACGCCTCATCCTTTAAGTGCCGTCAGTGCACCTCACGTGGTGCACTGTAGGCATTACTTAATAGACTTCGCAGCGTCCCGTCGGCCCCAAGCTACAACCTCCATCTTTCTTTTTACTGGACCTCCATTCATATTCTCGTTCTTTCACCTGACTTTCCACTCGCTCTAACAGTTGTTTCATAGTGCAAGTGCGAGGTTATCCCGTTACACCTTTCAAACCTTATTGTCAATTTCCCTTTCAGCGCCGAATGACCTCGTAGGTCCCAGCGCTTGGCCATTTGTCTAAACCTTTTCTGGTCGTTACCCACTTTTCATACAGTAGGATAGGTACTTGCCCATGCCCCCCCCCCCCCCCCCCCCAGGGCCCCCTTGCGAGTTGCCTCCACTGGCTGCCTACCCACTAAACCCGTTTGATTTTTATTGTAAATTCTATAATTTTGTTCATATTTTTGTAAAAAATTCTATTTTATTTTGTATATTTTGTAAATTCTAATATTTTTGTTAATATTTTGGTTAAATTTCTATATTTTGTATATTTTTGTAAAATTTCTTATTATTTTGTATATTTTTTGTAAATTTATATTTGTTTTATATTTTGTAAATTCCTATATTTTGATATTTTGTAAATTCTATAATTTTTATTATTTTGTTAAATTCTATATTTTGTATATTTTGTAAATTCTATGTTTTGCATATTTTGTAAATTCTATATTTTGTATATTTTGTAAATTCTATGTTTTGCATATTTTGTAAATTCTATATTTTGTATATTTTGTAAATTCCTATTATTTTTTGTAAAATTCTTATTATTTTTGATATTTTTGTAAATTCTAATATTTTGTATATTTTGTAAATTCTATATTTTGTTTTTATATTTTTGTAAATTCTAAATATTTTGTTTTATATTTTTTGTAAATTCTATATTTTGTATATTTTGTAAATTCTATGTTTTGTATATTTTGTAAATTCTATATTTTGTATATTTTGTAAATTCTATATTTTGTATATTTTGTAAATTCTATGTTTTGCATATTTTGTAAATTCTATATTTTGTATATTTTGTAAATTCTATATTTTTGGGCATTATTTTGTAAAATTCTAATTTTTGTAATTTTGGTAAATTCTATATTTTGTAAATTCATATTTTGTATATTTTGTCAAATTCTTATTTTGTTTTGCATATTTTTGTAAATTTTCTAAATTATTTTGTATATTTTGTTTAAATTCTAATTGGTTTTTTTTTTTTTGTTTGGTTTTGTTTGTTTTTTTTTTTTTTTTTTTTTTGGGTTTTTTTGGGGGGGGGGGGGGGGGGGGCCCTATTTTGTAAATTTCTTTTATATTTTTAATATTTTGTAAATTTCTAATTTGTTCTTTTGGCATTTTATTTTTGTAAATTCTATATTTTGGTATATTTTTGTAAATTCCTTTAAATAAATTTTGTATAATTTTGTAAAATTCTACAAACTATTTTGGTATATTTTTGGTAAATTCTATGTTTTGCCTATTTTTTAAATTCTATAATTTTGTATATTTTTGTAAATTCCTTATTTGTTTTGTATATTTTGTAAATTCCTTTTATATTTTGTATAATTTTGTAAATTTCCTATTTTGTTTTGCATATTTTTTGTACAAAATTCTATATTTTGTATATTTTGTAAATTCTATATTTTGTAAATTCTATATTTTGTATATTTTGTAAATTCTATATTTTGCAAATTCTATATTTTGTATATTTTGTAAATTCTATGTTTTGTATATTTTGTAAAATCTATATTTTGTATATTTTGTAAATTCTATGTTTGTGTATATTTTGTAAATTCTATATTTTGTATATTTTGTAAATTCTATATTTTTTTCCGTTCACCACCACTTCGGAAAAGTCAGTCACAGATGGAAGACGGGGGGTGGGGGTAGGGGGGGCACGTTTGCTAAGAGGGATCGGGATCCCTTGCTCTTCGTGTTAAGAGGAGGAGGAGGACCTGTTGCTCTTAAACTCTTCCTTACCAAGGTTAGCTAGCTAACTGCCCTCACTCCTCTTTCAAAAAAAAAAAAAAAAAAAAAAAAAAAAAAACCTTCCTCCGAACGAGTCGTCTGTCTTTAATCCTCTTCCTTCCAGGATGGATGGGAAGGGAGGACCCGCGTAAGCCAGACGGAGGAGGAGAGGAGGCCAAAAGAATTTCGCGCCATGTACAACAAACGGAAGGTGGGAATGGATGGGCGGAGATTGAAACGCGAGAGTGAAAGACGAGGGGGATGAATGCGCGGGAGATGGAGAGGGGGGAAAAGGAAGAAGGGAGATAGAGAGAAAGAGAGATGAATGAACGGGAGATGGAGAGGTGGGAAAGGGAGAGTAGAAAATAGAGAGAGAGAGAGAGAGAGGAGGAGGGATGAATGAATGAACGGGAGATGGAGAGGTGGAAAAAGAGAGAGAGAGAGAGAGAGAGAGAGAGAGAGAGAGAGAGAGAGAGAGGGAAGAGTGAACGGGAGATGGAGAAGAGGAAAAGGGGGAAGAGATAGAGAGAAGTAGGAGAAAGAAGAGGGAAGAGTTAATGGAAGATGGAGAGAGAGAGAGAGAGAGAGAGAGAGAGAGAGAGAGAGAGAAGAGGGAAGAGTGAACGGGAGATGGAGAGGTTGAAAAGGGGGGAGAGAGAGAGAGAGAGAGAAGTAGGAGAAAGAAGAGGGAAGAGTTAATGGAAGAGAGAGAGAGAGAGAGAGAGAGAGAGAGAGAGAGAGAGAGAGAGAGAAAGCAGAGGGAAGAGCGAACGGGAGATGTGATGGAATGGGGAAGAAGGAAGTGGGGGGCGGGGGCGGGGAGAGAGACGAAAGTGAAAGAAAACAGGAGATGAGAATGAGTAGAGAAAGGGGCGGTAGAAGGACACCAGTAAAGTTAGTGACAAGAAAAACCAGTAGACAAAGATTCCTAAGTCGAGGGAATCCGACGGATTTCACAGACTTAGGAAACTGGGACTTGAAATCTCTCTCTCTCTCTCTCTCTCTCTCTCTCTCTCTCTCTCTCTCTCTCTCTCTCTCTCTCTCTCTCTCTCTGTTTGAGATTCTGGCGACCAGTAGAGAGAGACAAAAGGCCTGACGATAGCTGCTGCACGTCGATATTTTAGCTGTGTCAGCAGTTGTTGGAGGCTTCGTTGGAAAGGTAAACACTACGACTGCCTTTGATTAAGTGCTCTCTCTCTATTTCTTTCTCTCAAATATATTTACGTATATACACACGGTGTATATATATATATATATATATATATATATATATATATATATATATATATATATATATATATATATATATGAATAACTTGATCACGAAGTATATAAAACGTGATGCTATGTATAAATAAAGTTTTTTTTTTTTTTTGCCACGAAGGAAAAAATAAAAAAGCGAGATAGCCAAGATCTTTCGGTCCTGTTCGGACCCTTTACTGAGTAAAGGGTCCGAACAGGACCGAAAGTACTTGGCTATCTCGCTTTTTCATTTTTCCTTCATGACAAAAAAAACCTTTATATATATATATATATATATATATATATATATATATATATATATATATACATAGGTATATGTAGGTATGTATGTATTATAAACTATGTATATATATTTATATTTATATGTATGGTATGCATATATATATGTATATGCATATGTAAATTTTTCATACGTTTGTTAACTCAACCCAAGTCGATTTTCTGACAAGTCCTTTACGTTAAATTTTATTTGAAGGTTGTAAATTGAAAATGAAAATGTGATTATTTCTGTTTCCCCTTTTGTCTCGTCGTGATTTTGTCGTTGATTTTTCAAACTGCAGGAAGAATAGATTTAAATTAAGCAGAATAAATCTATTGGATTCTAGCTTCTAACTTTCATATTCTGATATCATTTAAAGACACTTAAGAAGAAAATTCCGGGTATTGTTACGAAAAAGAGGAGGAGAGTAAAGACTCAAAATCTTTTTACAAATATGAATAAGGCTTCCTTAGGCTTCCTTTGCAGTTCGTTGAAACGACCCCGAGTCCTTCGTCGTTAAGATGCTGGCCATATGCCAGAGCAGGATGTAACCCTTAGGAATCCTCATACTCGCTCTCACCCTCTGCTTATAATCGTGTATACTCATCTAAAATAAGACATGGAATGGTCAAGGCTATAGTCTCTTGATCGATTAACGAAATCTACGAATCCAGAAAAGATGAAGAATTCGAGGTTATGGCAATGTCTTCACGGGGCTCTACGTGGCGTCACGTGTTTTATAATAGTTGTTTTTTTAACGTGTTTTTTTTTTGTCACTTCTAAAACGAGCACACGTCTCGTCCACGTGACAGGATAAAACGCAACGAAAATGATAACTAATCAGTAAATAGGATTTAGGTTCGCGCGATTAGGTATTATCGCGTTTGATAGTCGTTTTGGGGGAATGATTCATTCATTTTCGGTTCACTCTTGTCGTAATATTATGTCGCATTAGAGTCTGATTTTCATAAGAGCATAGGAAATTAGGCTGTTTCCTCCTAACATAAAGTGGAGCTAGGGACACACTAACGTAGAATTCACTACCACCTTCATACTTTCAATATGTAATCGTGTATGAATTCCCTGGTACGAAATTACATGTCTTACACCATTACAGAAGGATCATCTTTTCGCACTTTCTAGGTATACTAATATGCATAGTGGGGTTGCCTGGCTCATTGACGTAAGGTCTTGGTTTGATTCCCGAAGCTGTCTGGTCGAGACAACCTGTAGTCCATCTGTTGATGTTTTGCATCTGGATGGGTATGTTGTCAGCTGGGGTTCAAGGAGTACATGAGGCTGGTAATCTTATCGCTAAAGAATTTTGTGGAATATATATATATATATATATATATATATATATATATATATATATATATATACTATATATATATTTATATATATTTTACGTGGTCCAGGAGGCAAAATGTACGCCATACAAACGATAATCCTGCGTTAGTTTTTCAACTGTGATTCTGTTTGTCTAAGCATTGAATCATTTAACTTGATATGTAGTCAACTATGTTGATTTTCGGGAAGAACAGAGAAAGGCGTGGGGCTGGCACCTCCATTAATATATGTACTTACCCGTTCAAAAGTGGCTCCATCCCCTCCCAAAATGCTAGATCATCCTTTTTTTTTTAAAGGAAATTATTAAGATGGCTTCGTCTGTCCGTCCTCAGATCTTGAAATCTACGGAGGCTAGAAGTCTGCAAACTTCCATATTGATCATCCACCCTCCAATCATCAAACATACTAAATTGCAGCCCTTTAACTTCAGTAGTTTTTATTTCATCTAAGGTTAAAGTTAGCCATGATCTTCTGGCAATGCAACAACACAGGCCACCGCGGCCGGCTAAGAGTTTTGTGGGCCACGGCTCATACAGAATGATACCGAGACCACCGAAAGATAGATCTGTTTTTGGTGGCCTTTATTATATACTTCGAAGAAACATTGACGCATTTTGCTACTTTTTGCAATATTTTTATTGCTTATTCCGAATTATTAATTATACCAGTCAGTTAAGCTACCTTTCCGTCTGTCATTCGAATCAAGCGACATTCGAACGACAGTAGCATATGAAATCAACAGGGAACGCTGGCGTTTGTGATGCATGGCACCCAGATGCTTCTCACTTTATCCGACAAAATAGCGTCAGTTTCCTTCTCCTGTGTGTGACTCTGCCCCGTTCATAAAAGTTATGAATGACCCATCCGCTGCAGCGGTGGTGCATGCATATTTAAAAGAGAGAAAAGGGCGTGTGTGGGGGGAGGGGGGGGGGGGGTGATGGCGAACACTGCATGTAAGCTTCATCGCCATTCGTCCTCCACCTGACATATTGGGATTCACTCGTACAAAAATAACCCGTGAGAGAGAGAGAGAGAGAGAGAGAGAGAGATGTTTTATCTTTGGAAATGAGTATTTTAAAAGATTGTGCTTTACTGCACTCAACTGTCTTCCTGATAGGTTGAGATTCACACAAAAGTGCCGAGAGAGAGAGAGAGAGAGAGAGAGAGAGAGAGAGAGAATATGGTTGATAAGAAAAATTCTTGTACATTTAACGTCACTGCACATTGCCGTCGTCCTTAATTGAATGGATGAAAGTACCAAACGAAAGTAGGTCCAAATAGAAATAACCTATGACCGGTTAGAGACAGAGTATTTGTATATTTTTCGTTGCATTATTCATTCATGGCTCAAATACTAAATAGCATTTTCCATGTTTTTATGAATTATTATAAAAAAAATCTCGATAATTACTAATAATTATTTTTTGATAGCCGTATTTTTTCTTTTTTTTTTTCTAGTTAGCAAAAATGTGTTTAAAGCATTTTCAGTTGTATTGCTGTATCTTAGTTTGTTGTTTGAGATCTTGCTGACCTTATGCCAGCACGGGCTCTTGCCCTTAGAGCAGCCCGTAAAGTCTTAGTTTATAGTATTAGATTAAGGTGTTGTCCAAAATATCTTATGTCTTCTGAAGCTTCAGAATTGGTGGCACTGATTTCTTTGCTGTCACTGGCAAGATACGACTCTTCCTTACTTTTTACTTCTGTGCTTTATGAACAAATGTCCCCATTTAGACCACTGACTATGATTACTACCTCATGCGGTTCACTTCAGGTAGTAAGATGCCGCCTTTTTCCAGAAAAAGCTAGATGTCTGTGTACAGGTTCAACACAGGTTAAATTCTTATTCACGTCTCTGACCTTCCTAATTGTAACACTATTGAAATTAGCCTTTCGACGCTTACAGTCAGTTAAAACAATTGTTGTTTAGTTACATCATTTAACACTTAAAATTTCCCATACATAGCAGCTCTTGGAAAAAATCAAAATAGCAAGTAGTTTGTTTTGTTTGTATGGTGTTTTTACGTTGCATGAAACCAGTGGTTATTCAGCAACGGGACCAACGGCTTTACGTAGCTTCCGAACCATGTCGAGAGCGAACTATCACCAGAAATACACATCTCTCACTCTTCAATGGAATGGCCGAAAATCGAAGAAGTAGTGCCACTATGTTTCTTTAATTGCCGAGTCAGACATGAATCCCTTGTTTTGTAAACTTTCAAGACTTGTATATCTACACAGGAGAGACCTCAGCGTCTTTCAGTTTTGCCGACAGTGTTGGTTACTCGGCGCAACTTAGTCAGCGAAATCCAAAACGATGTCAGAAAACGTCCTTGTGTGACATATTTTTTCAAGAGTCTTGAAACTGTTTAAAACCATATGCATCAGTGCTTAGGTTAGCTGAATCAGATTCGAGTATGTATGCACATTTGTTCAAGTTGGGTATATTATTATTATTATTATTATTATTATTATTATTATTATTATTATTATTATTTTACAAATTACTCATAGTAGTATGAGCTTAAAATCGAGAAACAAATCCAGTTATGTATATGAATACATTTTTCAAGAAACTGTGTACAGAAAGCTTTCGGAATGTTCGATTTCCTTTGAATCTTTTCTGTACAGCTG
>NC_061097.1:41233705-41241205 GCF_015104395.2 Macrobrachium nipponense
GGATGAAACATCCAACATTAATCCTTCATCGAGATGCGGATGAAACATCCAACATTAATCCTTCATCTAGATGCGGGTGAAACATCCAAGATTAATCCTCCAT
Source organism: Macrobrachium nipponense (assembly GCF_015104395.2). NCBI lineage: Eukaryota > Metazoa > Arthropoda > Malacostraca > Decapoda > Palaemonidae > Macrobrachium > Macrobrachium nipponense. Next base: position 41,233,809 of record NC_061097.1, read on the forward strand.
TCGGAGAAGGGTGCAAGAGGAGGTGGGTGAGACGCCCCTCATAATGCCTTCCTCCGACGACCAACAATGCTGCCCTCATCTTGAGGCAGATGAGACGGCTCCCGAAAGGCCTTCTTCATCCCGTAGCCTCGGTTTGCAGAGAAAAGGTAAAAAGGGAAAAAAAGAGACAAGGTGGAAAGAAGCGAGACCTGGCTCTGAAGGAAACTGGAGACAGGCCTCGTGAATTATGAAATATTAAACTTAAGATTTTTTATCTTTATAGTGTTTTCTGAGGCGTTTGAAATTGCAAGCGAAATGTGGACATTTTTCAAGACTTGATGAAGATTGGAGTCATGGAATAGTCATGTATTACATGATACATTCTAGTACTTAAGTGTTTAAAAATACAAAATTGAAATTTTTTTAAAAATATGCATACTAAGCTTCCAAAATAGTTTGCGAGAAAAATAATTTATTTCTTGATATATTCTGCTTAGGTGTTTGGAGACTACAAAATAAAAAATCTGCTTTCCTAATATATACTATATACTGATATATATGTATATAATATATATATATATATATATATATATATATATATATATATATATATATATATATATTATATATATATAGTGTGTGTGTGTGTGTATGTATGTATGTATGTAAAAAAGCCGGCTGAGAGATAATGTTGCTATTAACGTTTACTTACTTTAATTTTATATGCATATATATATATATATATATATATATATATATATATATATATATATATATATATTATATACATATATATCAGTATATAGTATATATTAGGAAAGCAGATTTTTTATTTTGCAGTCTCCAAACACCTAAGCAGAATATATCAAGAAATAAATTATTTTTCTCGCAAACTATTTTGGAAGCTTAGTATGCATATTTTTAAAAAAATTTCAATTTTGTATTTTTAAACACTTAAGTACTAGAATGTATCATGTAATACATGACTATTCCATGACTCCAATCTTCATCAAGTCTTGAAAAATGTCCACATTTCGCTTGCAATTTCAAACGCCTCAGAAAACACTATAAAGATAAAAAATCTTAAGTTTAATATTTCATAATTCACGAGGCCTGTCTCCAGTTTCCTTCAGAGCCAGGTCTCGCTTCTTTCCACCTTGTCTCTTTTTTTCCCTTTTTACCTTTTCTCTGCAAACCGAGGCTACGGGATGAAGAAGGCCTTTCGGGAGCCGTCTCATCTGCCTCAAGATGAGGGCAGCATTGTTGGCCGTCGGAGGAAGGCATTATGAGGGGCGTCTCACCCACCTCCTCTTTCACCCTTCTCCGAATGGAGGATTAATCTTGGATGTTTCATCCTCCTCTGGATGAAGGTTTAATGTTGGATGTTTCACCCGTATCTACATGAAGGATTAATTTTGGATGTTTCATCCTCCTCTGGATGAAGGTTTAATGTTGGATGTTTCACCCGTATCTACATGAAGGATTAATGTTGGATGTTTCATCCGCATCTCGATGAAGGATTAATGTTGGATGTTTCATCCTGAAGGATTAATGTTGGATGTTTCATCCTCTCAATGCTTAGATGAAGAATTAATGTTGGATGTTTCATTCGCATATAGATGAAGGGATTAATTTGGTTGGATCTGTTTCATCCTCATAGAGAAGGATTAATGTTGGATGTTTCATCCGCATCTAGATGAAGGATTAATGTTGGATGTTTCATCCTCATCTAGATGAAGGATTAATGTTGGATGTTTCATCCTCATCTAGATGAAGGATTAATGTTGGATGTTTCATCCCATCATAGATGAAGGATTTAATGGATGAAGCTTTCATCCTCATCTAGATGAAGGATTAATGTTGGATGTTTCATCCTCATCTAGATGAAGGATTAATGTTGGATGTTTCAGCCTCCTCTGGATGAAGGTTTAATGTTGGATGTTTCATCCAACATTAAACCTATTTATCTATCTATCTATATATATAATATATATATAATATATATATATATAGATATATTATATATATCATGTATAACAGAATCACGAAAGTTTAGGAACGTGATAAATCCATAAATAAAGATAAATGCCACGAAGGAAAAATAAACGAAGGAGTCTGCGAGATCTTTCGGCTGAAAAGCCCTTTACTTAAGCAGCTACTGACAAAATACGAGAAAAAGACAATACAAGAAGGTTCGTATAACTGACAGATAGGGATTATAGAAGGATTAGTGCCTATCTTCCAGGTGTGTCGGATTCTAGGCACTAATCCTTCTATAATCCCTATCTGTCAGTTATACGAACCTTCTTGTATTGTCTTTTCTCGTATTTTTGTCAGTAGCTGCTTAAGTAAAGGGCTTTTCAGCCGAAAGATCTCGCAGACTCCTTCGTTTATTTTTCCTTCGTGGCATTATCTTTTATTATATATATATAATATATATAAATATTATAATATTATATATATATATATATATATATATTATAATATATATATATCTATATATATATATATATATTATATACCATACATACATACATACATACCTACTTATATATATATATATATATATATATATATATATATAAATATATAATATATATATATATATATATAGATAAAGATAAAGATAGATAGATAGATAGATAGATATGTATAAGTATATAAAAGTAAAGTAAGTAAACGTTAATAACAACATTATCTCTCAGCCGGCTTTTCCCAGCTACCTTTTTCTCTTCTGTGGATTAATGTAAATATGAAACGCGTCCCTCGTCCCGTAAAAAAGAAGAAGAAGAAGAAGAAGAAGAAGAAGAAGAAGAAGAAGATTCATTGAAACGCGATCGGCCGTTTTTATCCGATCCAGTTTATCAGCTCGATAACATGAGACGAGCTAGACGCCAGAGTGACGTTTATTGGTTTCCAGGTGGGAAGAAATAATTATCGAGAGATTCCCTTTCAAATTACAATCTCTCTCTCTCTCTCTCTCTCTCTCTCTCTCTCTCTCTCTCTCTCTCTCATAGCGTCATGGAATTTGAAGTGTTGGGAGGATTCTTTTTGTGATATTGTTCGCTTTTATTTTCAGTTAATTCTCCGTGATTATTTTGAATGCCAGTATTAGCGTATTCTGACTTATGTATACTCACTTAAGATCTTCTCCATTATAAAATGAGGTATTTATCTTGTATATAAAAAAATTAAAAACTGACCTGAGCTTTCTGGATCGCCTTGATGTTGTTGGTAGCATGTTCTCTCTCTCTCTCTCTCTCTCTCTCTCTCTCTCTCTCTCTCTCATAGCGTCATGGAAATTTGAAGTGTTTGGGGACGTTTCTTTTTGTGATGTTTGGCTGTTTGCTTTTTTCTTTCTGAATTCATTCCTCATGATTACTTTGAATGCCAGTAATAATATATTCCGACTTAGTATACTCGCTTAGGTGAGTTATTTGTCTTGAATATGAGATGAAGAGGAACTTTCGTAAGATTTCTGAATCGCTTGAGTGTTGCGTGTTTGCATCCTCTCTCTCTCTCTCTCTCTCTCTCTCTCTCCTCTCTCTCTCTCTCTCAAAGTATCTCGTTGAACAGATAGAAACAATTGTATTCGTTTGAGCTCATTCCCCACCCCACTCCTTTCTCTCTCTCTCTCTCTCTCTCTCTCTCTCTCTCTCTCTCTCTCTCTCTCTCTCTCTCTTTTAAGTAAAATGTTTCCGTCAGTGTCTAACTTTAATGTGTGCGTTTTTTTTTCTTTCAGAACATGCTATCTGATGCCCTAATTGTGAGACTTATTCCCGCCTATCCAGTCTCCTAAGGTTTGAATTAAACTCCTTACCATTTGCACTTGAATCTAGGTTGCTAGTAGCAAGTAGCTAGTAGTTACTTGTAGCTAGTTGCTAGTAGCTCTTCGTAGCCGCTAGTAGCTAGTTGCTAGTATCTAGTTGCTAGTAGCTCGTCGTAGTCGCTAGTTGCTCCTCAGATATGTGCCCAGTTTCACATTGTAGGGTTTTTTGTGTGCGTATATGTATGTGTATTTTCTAGCTTTCTTTTATTTGGTTTGCCCATTTTCTAAAATACCTTTCTTAACACATTTGTTAAAAATGCACTTTTTCCCTTTTTCTAATATTAACTTTTTCTTATATTTTCAGATTTTGTTTTTATTAAATCGATTGTTTGTTTTAACTATTATCTGGTATTGATTGCTTTTCTGAGGCAACCATTTTTCATATTGTTTTTTATGTGTAATCCACTTTCTTATATTGCTAGTTTTTTTTCAGTTTTACCATCTTTAATGATGTTCTTTTGTTCGTTTATGTTCTACCCATTTTAGGTGGTTGTTTTTATTTAACTAATATTATTCTATAGCTTTATTTTTTACTTCTTTTGACCCATTTATAATTATTTCTTCTCTGTTTCACCTACTTTCTAAAACTGAGTGTTTTATCTCTCGTCCAGTTTTCTAGTATTTCTCGTGTGTTTGTGTTTAAATCCCTCTCAGATATTGCTTTCATTTCCTGTTTTACTCGCTTTATAACGTTATTGCCAGCCATTACTTTCTGATCGTTTAGATCCATTGTGAAATTGATCAGTACCTCTCCTTCTTTCGCTTGAATCCCAGATTTGTGTAGTGCCCGTTTCTTCCCCTTTACTGTCAAGCTTTGGAATTCTCGCCCTGCTTCGGTTTTTCCAGAAAGACTCTTCCTTATTGATTTAATCCCCGACTGTCTTGCTACCTTTTCCTCTCTCTTGTTTCCTTTGGATGCCCTTAATCATTGCGACGCCACTTTACAAAAGATAAATGAGTTTCGGTCTCATTTAAAAACACCAGCTAATTTCTAAATGTCTTTTTAATTCATCAACCTCATTTAAATGTAATTTCACTCATGAACGATAACGAATTTTTAATTTCCGTTTATTATTAACAATTTCGTCGCTCGATCTCGATGAAAGCTGCCGTGTGGTGGGTCCTGATGGGTAGGGGTAGTATAGGGGTTTGTCACTGACAGCCCCCTCCCCTCACCTCCCCTCCCCCGACCCCACCCCATGTGGTGGAATATTAATTCCATATTAGAAAACGTCGATATTTGAAAATAGCGCCTTTTCGCGTGTATCTCATTTTAGAGCTTTTTCCAGGATGATTCGTCGCGTAATTGAAACGGTTTTTCGTCAGGTGAGCCGGTTGTCGGGGTTAATTTGGAGAGAGAGAGAGAGAGAGAGAGAGAGAGAGAGAGAGAGAGAGAAATGGAAAAGGGTGAGATGAGAGAGGTGGAAGAGAAAGTCGAGTGGAGAAATATGACGCGACAAAAATAACCAGGTTGAGTTTTTTTTTTTTTATAGAAATGATAAGGTATTTTAGTAGGAAAAGTGTGGTATTAGAAAAAAAGCAAGACAAGCCATTAGCCAGATGAATTAAGGATAAAACACACTGAAAAAATCAATTTCTGCTGTTGCAGAACGTAAGCGTCCTTTTTCAGACAACTTTAGCTTTGTCATATTACACAATCAGACTTCCATGTCATCATAGCGGAAGCTTTACAATAATAATTATTATTATGAATCATACTCTTTCATGAGGTCTTCATAAAATTCGGCGGGGAAGTACTTCATAGTTCCTTAAATATTCGACCCAGTTGAATATGACAGACTTTTTTTTCAAGGGCAGGAAGCCACAAAGATTGCGAAGAGTAGAAAGTGACGTCTCTTTCAATACAATAAGTTGAAACACAATTTTGAAAAGAATTTCCAATTTCCAGTCATATGACTGTATTATTATTATTATTATTATTATTATTATTATTATTATTATTATTATTATTATTATTATTATTATTATTATTATTATTAGACGTGAGCACACTGACGTGCAGCAAAGCGTACTGTTATTATTATTGGATTACAGCATTATAAAATTTTTATGTATTATTATTTATTATTATTATTATTATTATTATTATTAGACGTTGAGCAAACACTTGATTAGCAAGCAGCGTTAAAACCGTATTATTTTATTAATTATTATTATTATTATTATTATTATTATTATTATTATTATTATTACTATTATTATTATTATTATTATTATTATTATTATTATTATTATTATTATTATTAATTATTAGACGTGAGCAAACACTGTATTACCTCCAAAATGTCGCAACTGCTCTGACTTGAAAATACTATCTGAAACAGATCTAGGAAAATCGCGCATTTATACACAAAAGTAATAGAAAATAAAAAATAAAGGAATCGATAAATACAGAAAAGATCCTCTGAAAACTAAAGCTGAATTCCGTGGTATCTCATCCAAGATTCAAAGTTGGTAGAGTATGCAGGAGAAATGGCATTTTAAATATTGCGACTCTGCTTTTGCGCGGTGTATGAATTAAAAAAATGTTCTGTATCACTTTTATTAAATTTGCTAAACAATCTTTTACGGAATAAAGGTTATACGCAAAAAAAAAAAAAAAAAAAAAGACCCAGTTCCTTTACCCGAAATGAATCCCTTTTTTGGAATTTAAAACAAACACCACCACCCTCTCTCTCTCTCTCTCTCTCTCTCTCTCTCTCTCTCTCTCTCTCTCTCTCGGGTTAACAGTGATGTTCATTACTCGGTCGATATTTATAACATCAGTAGTGCCATAATTATTCCCTTTTTTTTATCCGGCTATGTAAATATCGGAATTTAATTTAGCACTTTTTTTTTAATAATTAGTAACCTTTTAACCGGTTGATATTAAAAAAAAATTAATGGGAAAATTGATCACAACGTAACGCTGTTGGATGTTGTGTGCCTGTGCCAGTGTGATCATATATATACAAATACGCTTATGGCCTTAAATTGAGTGAAGTGTAGAGAGCGTCAGTATACTATTACTATTGCTATTATCATTATTATATATGCTGGAAGAAGACCTTCATAAATACAGGTTTCATTGAAAATAATGGCTATTTCTGCAAGAAGGAGAGAGAGAGAGAGAGAGACAGACAGAGAGAGAGAGAGAGAAGAGATGAGAGAGAGAGAGAGAGAGAGAGGAGAGAGAGAGAGAGAGGAGCAGACACCCCCGAGCAAGAGGAATCCAATATGAGTCATTTTGTATCATCTGTCGGTTAGGTTTAAGATCCAATTTGTTCTGTATTTTGTATAATATATTCAATCTGACAAATACCGCGTTTTTTTATATGAATCCCCCACTTCGCGTTTTAATAGCCAATTTGAGGACAGAAGAACAGTCAGTAGTGAGAAGAATAGGTAAACTTATATACAAAATAAACGCTGCTGAAATAGTCATTATTTTCAATAAAACCTTTATTATTATTATTATTATTATTATTATTATTATTATTATTATTTTGCTCTATCACAGTCCTCCAATTCGACTGGGTGGTATTTATAGTGTGGGGTTCCGGGTTGCATCCTGCCACCTTAGGAGTCC
>NC_061097.1:41246205-41256205 GCF_015104395.2 Macrobrachium nipponense
CGGTACCGTTAGGGCTATAACGACCGATGATCGCCTTCAGGCAAGGAAGGGAAAGTGAAGGGACGGATAGGAAATAAATGGCATCGTTGTAGATATCACGGAAAGAAATAAGTAGGGAGTTACTATAGTAGATTCACATCACCCGTGCATCTGACGTCTAGGCCAGTCCCTTACCACCCTCCTGATTGGCTGTTGACAAGCCAATCTCAGGGCTGGAAACTGTCTCTCTCCAGAGTTCACATAAGTAGGGTGTATGTTCCACCTCTCCTGGGGAATAATTTTGAAAGACGTATCCCTCAGGAGAGATGGCACATACATCCTGCGTATGTGAACTCTCTCCAGAGACTGAGAGTTTCCAGCCCTGTGATTGGCTTATCAACAGCCAATATGAAACGTCGTAAAGGACATCAGATGCACGTTTTTCTCTCTCTCTCTCTCTCTCTCTCTCTCTCTCTCTCTCTCTCTCTCTCTCTCTCTTGCAAGTGATCACTACACCCAAAGACGTAAGTGGTCACTACTCTGCCCAAATGTACTGCAGCTCTCCGGTACACCTCACTGTCCAACTCTTTTTTTGTACCTTGTTGGCATGTTTTTTCATTGGTGTCATACAACACTTACGAGCAAGACCCCGTGGTGGTACATTGCCAGTTTCGTCTAGAATCATTCTCTCTCTCTCCCTCTCTCTCTCTCTCTCCTTAGACCATATGTTCTGTTCTCTCTCGCCTCCCATGATTAGACATTAATATTGGATCTTTGTAAACATGAGAATTTATATAAAAGAACGTTTTTTCCTTAAAAAAAAATGCATAAAAAATTTGTCTACAAGACCAGTGCCAGATTTTAGATCGCTTTAAAATATTCTTCCCATACCTCGTCTCTTATTATTTTGCCCCTCTCTCTCTCTCTCTCTCTCTCTCTCTCTCTCTCTCTCTCTCTCTCTCTCTCTCTCTCTCTCTCTCTCTGCTACCAGAAGTTGTAAACAGCAACAGAGTGGAAGAGTTGAAAAGAAAACTGGGCAAAATCATTAGGACACTGTAAATGAACAGAAAAAACCTGCTCCTGGAGATAAGTGAGTGCACAATGTCTCCTCGGATGGACCAACGAGTCTTTGAGACATTCTAATCCTTGTAACTCTCTCTCTCTCTCTCTCTCTCTCTCTCTCTCTCTCTCTCTCTCTCTCTCTGGCCTCTGAAGTTGAAGCATAACCCGTGGAAGTTCAGTAGAGTGCAGTTTGCAGTGGACTAGGTCGAAAGATTCCAAGTGGAATCCCTACGAAGCCGAAACATATCCGCTATCAGTATACGTGCGAGAAGTCAGTTGCAGATTCGTGCATCGGACGGAGTGGTTGGTTGACCTACGTGAACGGAGGGGGTTGGGGTGCGTCTGGGAGGAAAGAGAAAGGATCGGGAAAAAACTGACCCTTCATCCTGTGACGTAACTCACGAACTACAAAACACGCCCGAGTCGGATAGAATTCGTCGTCACGTTCGGCGAGAGAGAGAGAGAGAGAGAGAGAGAGATGATGAGGAGAGAGAGAGAGAGAGAGAGAGAGAGAGAGTAAAGTAATAAGAGAGGAGAAATTAGAAGAATGTTTTAAAAAGAGATTTAGAATCTGCCACTGGTCTTGTAGACTTATTTTGTATGCTTTTTTTAAAAGAAAATTGCCTTTTAAACAGAGAGAGAGAGAGAGAGAGAGAGAGAGAAATAATGGGAAAAATAACAGTAGAGAGAGAGAGAGAGAGAGAGAAATAGTGTGAAAAATAACAGTAGAGAAAGAATAACAGAGAGAGAGAGAAAGAGAGGGAGAGAGAGAGAGAGAAATAATGTGAAAAATAACAGTAGAGAAAGAATAAGAGAGAGAGAGAGGGAGAGAGAGAAAGAGAGAGAAAGAGAGGGAGAGAGAGAGAGAGAGAGGAGAGAGAAATATGAAAAAAAATAGCGAATAAGAGAAAAATAAGAGAGAGAGAGGAGAGAGAGAGAGAGAGAGAGAGAGAGAGAAATATGTGAAAAATAACAGGAGAGAATAATAGAGAGAGAGAGATAGAGAAGATAGAGAGAATAGAGAGAGAGAGAGAGAGAGAGAGAGAGAAAGAGAGAGAGAGAGAGAGAAAAATAATGTGAAAAATAACAGTAGAGAAAGAATAAGACAGAGAGAGAGAGAGAGAGAGAGAGAGAGAGAGAGAGAGAGAGGAGGAGGAGAGTCCGGGGGAGAGGAATAGAGCCAGAGTTAGAAAGTGGAAGAATGAGAGAGAGAAAGAAAAGAAAACAGCTTTTTTGGCAGCGAATGCATGCAAAGCACCTTAGCAATTCGTCTCCACTTTTCGGGAGAAACGACCGTCATGCAAGAGCGATTTTTACTTTCAGTTCTCTCTCTCTCTCTCTCTCTCTCTCTCTCTCTCTCTCTCTCTCTCTCTCAGGAGAGCAAGGAGTACTTGACGTTCACCACGAAGTTGTGTTTGAGATACCGATATTATTCACAGCGACCAACCAGAGCACGCAAGTGAATAGGGGTTTGTTTATGAGTCTCTCTCTCTCTCTCTCTCGGTAGGTATGTTAAAAGTATTCTATATCTGTGGTTAAACCACCTAGGAATCTCACTGTTTATTTATAAAGCGATTAACCTTGAAACTATTCCCTGCTAGTGCAAACAGTTGAAGTACACATACACACACACACACACACACACACACACACACACACATATATATATATATATATATATATGTATATATGTATATATGTATATATATATATATATATTATATGTAGATATGTGTATATTTATATATATATATATATATATATATATATATATATTATATGTATATATGTTATATGTATATATGTATATTATATGTATATATGTATATATGTATATATATATATATATATATATATATTATATATATTGTGACGATGTGCCAAGTATCTGGTTACTACACATACCATTCATTAACTGTTACCTCACAAAAGCCAGACACCTGAACCCTCATCACAGGTATTAAACGACTGAATACTCTAAAGGCAACAGTGATCCCTTAACAACTTACCAGTATTGCAGAAAATCAGACTAAGTTCATCAAAACAGGTGTGAGGTAAGTAATTAAATTAATCAAAGGGCATCACTCCATCAACAACTTTTAAAGTTTAAGTTTTTCCCTGATTTCAGAAGTCTAAGTGCTTCCCTGGTTCTAAGTCACTTCAAGTAAATTGAAGGATAGGAGATCAATTACCACTCTATGTTTCTACCTAACATAAATATAATCATAATGAAATGCAAATATACTGGTGTAAAATAAAGAAAACACTTATAAAAATTTTAAATACAAAAATTTATTATTAAACTCAAAATTTATAAGTGAAATTAACAATATCAGGGAAAATTACTGTTACTTGAAAACAAAGTAAAGTTTAATTAATTCTTGAATCAATTAAGTAAAAGTAAATCAAAATTAATTTATCACAAAATTCAAGACAATTAATTCAATCAAAATTCAAAAGTGTTAGGCAATAATTGAAAATTTTAAATTTATTCACAAGTGCTAAACAACAATAAAACTTGAAAAGAATTCCAATTAAATGTAAATTAATTCACAAGTGTTAAATTTAATTAAATGTGCAATGATTAAGCAATGATAATAACTAAGTTAATTAAATTGTGAATGCAAATGAAAATACAGAAAAATGTGGAAAATACCAAAATTGCAAAAGTATTAATCACACAGAATATAAAATAAAAAGACACACCTCAATAAGAAAATGGACAAATGCACCAAGCATAAAAATAACTTCAAATGAATAAACACAAAACACAAAAATTTGCAATGTGTAAAAACGCAAATAGTTTCTCTCAAACCACTGTAACCATTAGTCATTAGTTTTTACCAAACCTTAGTAACCATCAGTTATTAGTTTTTACCTAACCACTGTTCCTATCAGTTATAAGTTGCAACTAATAAAAATATAACACACTTTACCTTGGTATACCAACTTCTTTCTTTCTTTGCTGCAGGCTTGTTTCACACTTTCACAAAACCAGGCGCCGTTACACAACCATGTTTGTTCAGATTAAAAAAAACAAAGAACACTAATTAAACTCTAAGAAATATCAAATCTGAAATTTACAAGTTACGAGTGACCATTCAGTAAGTACGGAATCGTTACGTTACTTTAAAATCAAAAGTGCTATGCGATGGAGAGAGAGAGAGAGAGAGAGATGTGATCGCTTTGAGTATCTAAGCCCAAATGAAATCTTTCACTTCGCACAAGAGCTGTGCAGAGGAGATGGCACAAAACGTTTTGGGACACAATTCCATCCAGAAGCTTCCATTATGATGCAACGTTACATACAAAATCTGAAACCTGCATGGGGCTTTGACAAAGACATACGCGTATGAGACCAGTCTGTTCAACAAACACGTACCCGATTGATACAAAGGTCGAGCGATGATTAAGACTGATATGTTTTCATAAAAACATGAAGACTCAAGCTCCCTTAATCTCGAGGAGATGAAAAGTTACTGAAACAATTCTAGTTTTGAACGGACAAAGAAAATCTCTCTCTTTCTACATTCTATGTTATATATTCTTTTTAAAATAAGTTATACAAAATCTGAACACACATTTAAAACATCCTATCTCTAAGCTATCTAGGAATCTGAAAAAATGTTGCCAAAATCTTATACACACTATTTTATACAGTCAAAGAGGGGATATATGCATTTTGACAGTAGCAATATATAATATACCTCCCCCCCAGAAGATTTTTTATCACGGTGTTGAATCCAACGATTTGCAACAAGATAAATAATCAGCAACTGCATTGTTTTTGCCACTAATGTACTGCACTCTTAAGTTATACTGTTGCAGGCACAAAGACCACCTGGTCAGTCTTTGATTATGATTTTTCATTCTCTGGATAAATGTAGTGGATTGTGATCAGACAACACTAGAATTTCTTCATTCCTAGGTCTATTCACATACACTTCAAATTTTTTCAATGCGGTGATTAAGGCTAAAGTTTCCTTCTCAATTGTCGAGTATACTTTCTGATGTTTTTTCAATTTTGAAGACATGAAGCACACAGGATGGTAGATATTATTTTCATCTTCTTGAAGTAGAACAACTCCAATGCCACAGTCCGACGCATCAACTTGTATCACAAATTTCTTGTCGAAGTCTGGAGCTTGAAGTACTGGTCTTGAAGTTAAAAAGGCTTTTACCTTCTCAAAGGACTCTTGACACTCTGGAGTCCAAACAAACTTAGCTTTGGGACTAGATAAGTCTGTCAAGGGAGCTACTACGGCTGAGAAATTTGGGCAGAAACGACGATAGAATCCAGCCATGCCTAAAAATCTCTGTAGCTGTTTCCTGGTAGTAGGTGGGGTAGCCTTACGTATACCTTCTACATTAGCATTTACTGGAGTAAGAAGGCCTTTCCCAACTTCAAACCCAAGATACTGCACAATTGCCTTGCCAAACTCACTCTTCTCTAGGTTGACTGTTAATCCTGCTTCTTGTAGTTTCTTGAAAACTTTCCTCAGAATCTTCAGATGTTCTTCCCATGCTGTAGAGTAAATCACGATGTCATCCAGGTATACACCTTCTCCTTCTATCGATCCTAGCAGTTGATCCATCACTTGTTGAAATGTTGCAGGTGTATTCATCGGACCAAATGGCAGAACAGTGTACTGATACAGTCCAAATGGAGTAATAAAAGCTGACAGCAACTTGGCATTCTCATCTAAGGGAATTTGATAATATCCTTTCAACAAGTCTATCTTGGAAAAAAATTTAGCTTGCCCAATATTATCAAGTAACTGATCTATAAGAAGCAAAGGATAATTGTCAGCCACACTGATAGAATTCAGTTTTCTATAATCAGTACACATCCTAAATGAACCATCTGGTTTCTTCACTAACACACATGGAGAACTGAAGTGACTTGTACTGGGGTTTGCTAATCCATGTTGCAGCAAATACTCAACTTCTTTCTTCAAAACATCTCGATGTTAAGGTGATAAGCGATAGGCTCTTTGCTTGAAAGGTTTTCCATATTCTTGAATCTTGATCTCATGCTTGGTCAGATCAGTACGTCTAGGCACATCTGCAAAAATTTCTGGGAAACTTCTAACTACTTCACTTAAGTCTTCACCTTGTTCAACACTCAGATGTTTCAACTTCTCCAAATTTTCCAAAATTGAAGAATTATTCATCTTGCTTTCAGCTCCCAATTCGTAGCCATCATTGTCTTCTGTAGATAAAGTTGTTTGGGTTACTGACACAGTTTCAGTTTTAGTTTCTGAGAAATAAGGTTTCAAGAGGTTCACATGTATCTTCCTTTGTCTTCTTCTTCTTTCTGGTGTTTTAATCACATAAGTTCTATCACTTAACTTCTGAATTATCTTGTAAGGACCTTGAAATTTATTAGTGAGGGGAAATCTCTTGACAGGTAAGAACACTAACACTTGTTCACTAACACTAAAACTTCTTAGCTTAGTCTTAGCATCAAATCTCCTTTTCATTTTCTCTTGACTCATTTTCAAGCTTTCTAAAGAGAATTTTTTAATCTCTTTCAACCTTTTCCTTAAGTTCTTCACATACTCTGCTTGGCTTTTCTCTTGATTTCCTTCCCAATTTTCAGCAAGAATCTTCAACGGTCCTCTCACTTCTCTTCCAAAAATCATTTCATTAGGTGAACATCCCATACTTTCTTGATAAGCACTCCTAACTTCAAACAACATTAATGGTTAACCAATATCCCATTCTCTTCCTGACTCAGAACAATACTTTGTCAGCATACTTTTCAATGTCTCGTGGAACCTTTCAAGGCACCTTGAGTTTCTGGATGATAGGCAGTGGATAACTGTTGTTTCACTCCTAACAAATTCATCACATCTTGGAATAACTTTGAAGTAAAGTTTGTTCCTCTGTCACTTTGTACTACCTCTGGTATACCAAACTTTGAGAAAAACTCCACAAGTTTTTCAGCAACCATCTTGGCAGATATGTTTCTAACAGGGATTGCCTCTGGATATCTTGTCACAGGACACATTAATGTTAACAAATACTCATTTCCCTTCTTTGTCTTTGGCAGCGGTCCAACCATATCTATAATCACTTTGCTAAAGGGTTCTCTATTCTATTGGTTGTAGGGGGGCTTCCTTGATGGTTTCATTCGGTTTTCCAGCTATCTAGCAGGTATGACACTTACGACAGAATCTGCTAACATCTTTGTGAAGTCCAGGCCAGAAAAAATATTTCATGATCTTCTCCACAGTCTTCCTGATTCCCATATGTCCAGACTCATGGGCTACTGCAACCACTTGTTTCCTCAATGGATATGGAACCAAAATTTGATGATATTCGCCCCATACAGCATCTCCTGGTATATCTGTAGGTCTATACTTCCTCATCAGCAAACCTTCCTTCAGATAATAACAGGTAGGAGTTTGTTGCATCTCTTCTCGATCAACAACTCGGAAGAACAAATCAGTTAACGATGCATCCTTCTTCTGCAAGTCCATTAGCTTCTCTCTTTTCACTTGACCAACTTCAAGGGTTGAATTCTCAATATCTGCTAACTCAGCTACTGTAGTTTCACTACTGTCTTCATTAGCACTTTGACTACTCGGAGTCTCTTCAGGAACATCAGGTTCTTCTTCTTCATCGTCGTTGTCGTCTTCATGGGAAATCTCTTCTTGGTCAGCAATATGGGAAACATCACTTCCCTGGAACAATTCTTCTAAGCACAAAGATCCTTCACTTGATCCTTCTTGGGTGTGTAAATCCTCAGTTTATTCACTCGCAATCGTAGTCCTCTTCATACTTCTGGTAGTTACACAACTAGGAAACAGGTGGGGGTTATTCTCCAACTCTACTGTAGGACTAATCCTCAATGGTTTGTCTGTCACTACAGGACAAGGAATAAATGGCACACCACCAACTTCATTCCCCAACAGAACATGGACACCTTCCACAGCCAGTGAGTACTTTCCAGCAAAATCAACATTCCCTGTCACCAATTCACATGACAGGTGTAAGCGGCATATAGGAGTTACTTCCTCTCCTATACCCTTCAAAATAACTGAATCTCCTGTGAGACTCTTCTCCAACTGAGTACTGAGGGTGAGAACCACGTACTACCACACTGTGGTTACTCCCTGTATCACGTAATATCTTGACTGGTACCTGCACACTTCCTCCCTGAGTTGACAGCATACCCTCATAGATATATGGCTTAAAAGCCTCCACACTGCTAAGCCACTCACTGCTTAAGGTTACATTTCCACTGGTTGCTAAACATTCAGCTTGTTTAGTTTCATTCTTCTCTGGAGTCTGATTCTTTCCCACACTGCTCTTCGTAGTTTGTTTCACCTGGTCACCTTTCACTACTTGACCAACTGGCTTTGACTGCTGTTGATTCCGGTAACACTCTTGACTGTAGTGTCCTTCTCTTCCACACTTGAAACAGACAACATTAGGTTTCTGTAACTGTCTTAAAAAACTGGATGAGGATTTCACATTAGCTTGCTGAGTTGTATTACCTTCTGTACTCTTGGTAGTATCACTTGTAGGTTTCCTATTAAATTTGTTCCTGTTATTTGGATAAGACTTAGAACTTGGGCGTTGTTGACTATGGTACTTGACATTGTAATTACGTTTACTACTGATTATATTGCAATCTTCACTCAGTATAGCAGCTCTGTCAAGTTTCTTCACCTCTCTCTCTCTCAAATAAGCACTTATATGTTTAGGAATTCCTTTAAGATACTGTTCAAGAATAAGTAACTCTTCTAACTCATCAAAAGTTTTAACTTTAGCAGCTTCTAACCAACGTTTGAAACACCTTCTCACTTTGTAAGCATAATCTAAGAATGTTCCCTTCTCATCTTTTCTTAAATTTCTGAATCTTTCATTGTAGTACTCTGGGGTCATCTGGTAAACTTGTAGCACACTGTGTTTAAGTACCTTGTAGTCTTTACACTGCTCAGCTGTTAAGGCTAGATAAGAACTTCTCCCTTTACCAATCAAGACACTTAGTAGCAAAACTGACCATTTATCTTCTGGCCATCCCATACCTGAAGCCACTTTCTCAAAGTGATCAAAAAACTCATCTGGGGCTTCTTCAGTAAACTTAGGGATTAACTTCTGTACTCTTATTACATCAAATACAGGGTCTTGATTACCTTGGTTAGGGTTAGACGGTGTTACAGGTAATGTGGATCTAGCTCTTATCAATTCCATCTCCCTTTCATGTCTTGCAATTTCTCTTTCCACTTTTACCCTTTCTCTTTCCACTTTTACCCTTTCTCTTTCCACTTCTGCTGCTTTTTCTTCTTCTCTTTCTCTTCTTTCTTGTTTTTCCCTGTCTATTCTTTCTCTTTCAGCTTGCATTTTCAGCTTAATCAAATTCTCTTCTGCTTCAATACGTCTAAGCTCTAACTCTGCATCACTTTTCTCCTTCTTTTTTGCTTGCTTATTCATAAGATCAGCACGCGCTACATTCAACAACTCTTCAGCCAATTCTAACTCATCTTCATCAGTTATTCTACCAGAGTCTATCAATGATTCCATAGCAATACATCTTATTTGTGCCTTTACCATACTAGTAGACACATAACCACCAAATGCCACTGCTAAAGCGCTCCACTGTCAGAGTGGTTTCAGACAACACTTGGATGAAAGGGGCTGCTAAAAATTCATGAACCTTGAACTGAGCCATTTTCCTCTAAGTTATCAACTTACAATTCAATACAATAAATGCAAAACAAAAACTATATGGTCACTCTCCTAACAAAATATATCCTTAACACCACCAGCATATACTAGAGTGATAATGAAATCCGTGTTCCCGGGTCTCTTGGCACCTTTAATATTTGTGACGAAGTGCCAAGTATCTGATTAATAAACTTACCATTCATTAACTGTTACCTTACAAAAGCCAGACACCTGAACCCTCATCACAGGTACTAAACGACTGAATACTCTAAAGGCAACA
>NC_061097.1:41261205-41273705 GCF_015104395.2 Macrobrachium nipponense
CTTCCAGCAGTTCCCCCAACTGCTTGTCCATTCACCATCCTTGGCTTGATATTCCAGGTTCCAGTGTAAGCTTGTCGTTGTGGGCTCCATTCCAGGGCAAGTGAACTTCCAGCAGTCCCCCAACTGCCTGTCCATTCGGCCAGCCTTGGCTTGAGATCCGGTCCGTGGTTAAGCTTGTATTGTCGTATCCGTTCCAGGGCCAGTTTGAACTTCCAGCAGTCCCCCAACAGCTGGTCCATTCGCCATCCTTGGTTGAGATCCGGTTCCAGTTTGGGGTTCCAGCTTGTCATTTTGGTAATCCGCTTCCAAGGCCAGTGAACTTCCCCAAGCGTCCCCCAACTGCTCGCCCATTCACATTCCTTAGGCTTGATATCCGGTCCAGTGTTCAGATTGGTCTTTGTTTGGATTCCAATTCAGGGCCAGTGGAACTTCCAGCCAGGGCCCCCAACTGCTGTCCATTCACCAGCCTTGGCTTGATGTTTCCGGCTCCAGTGGTCGTTTTTATTTTTTTTTCAGTTTGTCCCCCCGTTGTGAACTTTCGTTCCAGGGCCAGTGAACTTCCCAGAGGCCCCCAAACTGTTGTTCATTCCACCGTCCTTGGCTTTGATGGTCCCAGGTTCAGTGTTTTTTCAAGCTTGGTCATTTTGTGGCCTTTCGTTCAGGGCCAGTGAATTCCAGCCAAGGGCCCCCAACTGCTGTCCATCACCAAGCTTTGCCGTGATGTCCAAGTCCAGTGTTCCCAAGCTTGTCGTTATGGCTTCGTCCCAGGGCCAGTGAACTTCCAGCCAGCCCCCCAACTGCCTTGGTCCATTTCGCCCAGCCTTGGCTTGATGTCCAGGTCAGTGTTCACGCTTGTCCGTTTATTGGCTTCCGGTTCCAGTTGCCAGTAAACTTCCGAGGGCCAAGCCCCCCAACTGCGGTCCATTCACCAACCTTGGCCTTAATGTCAGTCCCCAGTGTTAAGCTGTCGTTTTGCGCTTTCGTCCAGGGGCCAGTGAACTTCCAGCAGCACCAACGCCTTGGGATCCATTCGCCAGCCTTACTTGAGGTCCGGTAGTTGTTCAGCTTTTCATTGTGGCTTCCGTTCCAGGTCCAGTTGAACTTCCAGCAGGTCCACCAAACTGCCTGTTCCATTCGGGCCAACCTTGGCTTGAGAATCTGTTTCCAGTGTTCAAGCTTGTTCCCCCATAGTGGTATAAGTTTCTTGGGCCAGTGAACTTCCAGCCAGTCCCCAAATTGCTGTCCATTCACCATTCCTTAGGGCTTTGGATAATCGGTCAGTGTTTCAGCCTTGTCATTGTTGGCTTCCATTCCAGGGCCAGTGAACTTCCAGCCAGGGCCCCCCCAACTGCTTTGTCCATTCACCAAGCCTGGCTCCAGGTCCGGTCAGTTTTCCCCCAAGCTGTCATTGTGGTATCCGCTCCAGGGACCAGTGAACTTTCCAGCCAGTTCCCAACCTTGGCTTGTCCATTCACCATCTTGGTCGAATCCGGTCAGTGTTTCAAGCTTGTTCGGTGTCTTGTGGCTTTCCATTCCAGGGCCCAGTGAACTTCCAGCAGTTCCCCCCAACTGCTGTCCATTGCCAGCCTTAGGCCTTGAGATTTACGAGTCAGTGTTAGATTGGTCATTGTTGGTATCCGGTTCAGGGCCAGGAACTTCCAGCAAGTTCCCCCAACTGCTTTTGTCCATTCGCCATCCTTGGCTGAGATACGGTCAGTGGTTTCAGCTTGTTTCCATGGTGGTATCCGGGTTTCCAGGGCCGTGAACTTCCAAGCAGTCCCCCAAAACTGCTGTCCCATTCGCCATCCTTGGCCTTGATGTTCCGGTCCAGTTGGTAGCTTGTCGTTGTGGCTTCCATTCCAGGGCCAGTGAACTCAGCAGCCCCCCAACTGCTGTCATTCAACAGGCCTTGGCTTGTATGTCCGGTCAGGTTGTTCAGTTTGTCGTTGTTGGACTTTCGTTCCAGGGCCATGTTGAACTTCCCAGCAGCCCCCCAACTGCTGTCCATTCACCCAGCCTTTGGCTTGATGTCCAGTCAGTGTTCAGCTTGTCCATTATGGCTTTCCGTTTTACCAGGGCCAGTGAACTTCCAGCAGCCCCCCAATGCTGTCCATTTCGTTCCCATTCGCCAGCTTGGCTTTGATCGTCCAGTCAGTGTTTCAAGCTTGTCGTTTATGGCTTTCCGTTCCAGGGCCAGTGAACTTCGAGCAGCCCCCCAACTGCTGTCCATCCGCCCACCTTGGCTTTAATTGTCCAGTTCAGGTTCCCCCCAAGCTTTGTTTCCCCATTTTTGGCTCCGTCCAGGGACACAGTGAACTTCCAGCAGCCCCCCAACTGCTGTTCCATTCGCCAGCCTTGGCTTTGATGTCGGTCAGTTGTTCAGCTTGTCATTGTGGCTTCCGTTCCAGGTCCAGTGAACTTCCAGCAGTCCCCCAACTGCTGTCCATTCGCCATCCTTGGCTTGAGATCTGGTCAGTGTTCAGCTTGTCATAGTGGTATACGTTCTTGGGCCAGTGAACTTCCAGCAGTCCCCCAACTGCTGTCCATTCACCATTCTTGGCTTGATATCCGGTCAGTGTTCAGCTTGTCATTGTGGCTTCCATTCCAGGGCCAGTGAACTTCCAGCAGCCCCCCAACTGCTGTCCATTCGCCAGCCTTGGCTTGAGATCCGGTCAGTGTTCAGCTTGTCATTGTGGTATCCGTTCCAGGGCCAGTGAACTTCCAGCAGTCCCCCAACTGCTGTCCATTCGCCATCCTTGGCTTGAGATCCGGTCAGTGTTCAGCTTGTCATTGTGGTATCCGTTCCAGGGCCAGTGAACTTCCAGCAGTCCCCCAACTGCTGTCCATTCGCCATCCTTGGCTTGATGTCCGGTCAGTGTTCAGCTTGTCGTTGTGGCTTCCATTCCAGGGCCAGTGAACTTCCAGCAGCCCCCCAACTGCTGTCCATTCACCAGCCTTGGCTTGATGTCCGGTCAGTGTTCAGTTTGTCGTTGTGACTTTCGTTCCAGGGCCAGTGAACTTCCAGCAGTCCCCCAACTGCTGTCCATTCACCCGCCTTGGCTTGATGTCCAGTCAGTGTTCAGCTTGTCATTGTGGCTTTCGTTCCAGGGCCAGTGAACTTCCAGCAGCCCCCCAACTGCTGTCCATTCACCAGCTTTGGCTTGATGTCCAGTCAGTGTTCAGCTTGTCGTTATGGCTTCCGTTCCAGGGCCAGTGAACTTCCAGCAGCCCCCCAACTGCTGTCCATTCGCCAGCCTTGGCTTGATGTCCAGTCAGTGTTCAGCTTGTCGTTATGGCTTCCGTTCCAGGGCCAGTGAACTTCGAGCAGCCCCCCAACTGCTGTCCATTCGCCCACCTTGGCTTAATGTCCAGTCAGTGTTCAGCTTGTCGTTTTGGCTTTCGTTCCAGGGCCAGTGAACTTTCAGCAGTCCCCCAACTGCTGTCCATTTGCTCGCCTTGGCTCTTGATGTCCAGTCAGTTTTCAGCTTGTCATTGTGGCTTCTGTTCCAGGGCCAGTGAACTTCCAGCAGTCCCCCAACTGCTGTTCATTCGCCAGCCTTGGCTTGATGTCCGGTCAGTTTTCAGCTTGTCATTGTGGCTTCCGTTCCTGGGCCAGTGAACTTCCAGCAGTCCCCAAACTGCTGTCCATTCGCCCGCCTTGGCTTGATGTCCAGTCAGCTTTCAGCTTGTCATTGTGGCTTCTGTTCCAGGGCCAGTGAACTTCCAGCATTCCCCCAACTGCTGTCCATTCGCTAGCCTTGGCTTGATGTCCAGTCAGTTTTCAGCTTGTCATTGTGGCTTCCGTTCCAGGCCCAGTGAACTTCCAGCAGTCCCCCAACTGCTATCCATTCTCCAGCCTTGGCTTGATGTCCTGTCAGTTTTCAGCTTGTCATTGTGGCCTCCGTTCCAGGGCCAGTGAACTTCCAGCAGTCCCCCAACTGCTGTCCATTCGCCAGCCTTGGCTTGATGTGCAGGCAGTTTTCAGCTTGTCATTGTGGCTTCCGTTCCAGGGCCAGTGAACTTTCAGCAGCCCCCCAACTGCTGTCCATTCGCCCGCCTTGGCTTGATGTCCAGTTAGTTTTCAGCTTGTCATTGTGGCTTCCGTTCCAGGGCCAGTGAACTTCCAGCAGTCCCCCTACTGCTGTCCATTCGCCCGCCTTGCTTTGATATATGGTCAGTGTTCAGCTTGTCATTTTGCCTTCCGTTCCAGGGCCAGTGAACTTCCAGCAATCCCCCAACTGCTGTCCATTCGCCAGCCTTGGCTTGATATCCGGTCAGTGTTCAGCTTGTCATTGTGGCTTCCGTTCCAGGGCCAGTGAACTTCCAGCAGTCCCCCAACTGCTGTCCATTCGCCAGCCTTGGCTTGATGTCCAGTTAGTTTTCAGCTTGTCGTTGTGGCTTCCATTCCAGGGCCAGTGAACTTCCAGCAGTCCCCCAACTGCTGTCCATTCGCCAGCCTTGTCTTGATATCCGGTCAGTGTTCAGCTTGTCATTGTGGCTTCCGTTCCAGGGCCAGTGAACTTCCAGCAGTCCCCCAACTGCTGTCCATTCGCCAGCCTTGGCTTGATGTCCAGTCAGTTTCAGCTTGTCATTGTGGCTTTTGTTCCAGGTCCAGTGAACTTCCAGCAGTCCCCCCAACTGCTGTCCAGTCGCAGCCTTGGCTTTGATATCCGGTCAGTGTTCAGCTTGTCATTGTGGCTTCCGTTCCAGGGCCAGGAACTTCCAGCAGCCACCCCCAACTGCTGTCCTTCGCCACCTTGGCTTGATGTCCAGTCAGTTTCAGCTTGTCGTTAGGCTTTAGTTCCAGGGCCAGTGAACTTCCAGCAGTCCCCCAACTGCTGTCCATCCGCCATCCTTGGCTTGATGTCCAGTCATTTTTCAGCTTGTCGTTATGGCTTTCGTTCCAGGGCCAGTGAACTTCCAGCAATCCCCCAACTGCTGTCCATTCGCCAGCCTTGGCGATGTTCGTCATGTTTCAGCTCGTCGTTTTGGCTTTTGTTCCAGGGCCAGTGAACTTCCAGTAGTCCCCCAAAACTGCTGTCCATTCGCCAGTTTTGGCTTGATTTCTGGTCAGTGTTCAGCTTGTCGTTGTGGCGTCCGTTCCAGGGCCATGACTTCCAGCAGTCCCCCCAACCCAAATTGCTGTCCATTCGCCAGTCTTGGCTTGATGTCTGGTCAGTTTTCAGCTTGTCGTTATGGCTTTTTTCGTTCCAGGGCAGTGATCTTCCAGCAGCACTCCCAAAACTTGCTGTCCATTCGCTAGCCTTGGCTTGATGTCCCAGTCAGTTTTTCAGCTTGTCGTTATGGCTTTCGTTCCAGGGCCAGTGAACTTCCAGCAGTCCCCCAACTGCTGTCCATTCGCCAGCCTTGGCTTGATGTCCAGTCAGTGTTCAGCTCGTCGTTGTGGCTTTCGTTCCAGGGCCAGTGATCTTCCAGCAGTCCCCCAACTGCTGTTCATTCGCCAGCCTTGGCTTGATGTCTGGTCAGTTTTCAGCTTGTCGTTGTGGCGTCCGTTCCAGGCCAGTGAACTTGCCAGAAGTCCCTCAAACTGCTGTCCATTCGCCAGCCTTGGCTTGATATCCGGTCAGTGTTCAGCTTGTTGTTGTGGCTTCCGTTCCAGGGCAAGTGGACTTCCAGCAGTCCCCCAACTGCTGTCCATTCGCCAGCGTTGGCTTGATGTCCGGTCAGTGTTCAGCTTGTCGTTGTGGCTTCCGTTCCTGGGCCAGTGAACTTCTAGCAGCCCCCCAACTGCTGTCCATTCCCCAGCCTTTGCTTGATGTTCGGTCAGTGTTCAGCTTGTCGTTGTGGCTTCCGTTCCAGGGCCAGTGAACTTCCAGCAGTCCCCCAACTGCTGTCCATTCGCCAGCCTTGGCTTGATGTCCAGTCAGTTTTCAGCTTGTCATTGTGGCTTTTGTTCCAGGTCCAGTGAACTTCCAGCAGTCCCCCAACTGCTGTCCATTCGCCAGCCTTGGCTTGATATCCGGTCAGTGTTCAGCTTGTCATTGTGGCTTCCGTTCCAGGGCCAGTGAACTTCCAGCAGTCCCCCAACTGCTGTCCATTCGCCAGCCTTGGCTTGATGTCCAGTCAGTTTTCAGCTTGTCGTTATGGCTTTCGTTCCAGGGCCAGTGAACTTCCAGCAGTCCCCCAACTGCTGTCCATCCGCCATCCTTGGCTTGATGTCCAGTCATTTTTCAGCTTGTCGTTATGGCTTTCGTTCCAGGGCCAGTGAACTTCCAGCAATCCCCCAACTGCTGTCCATTCGCCAGCCTTGGCGATGTTCAGTCAGTGTTCAGCTCGTCGTTTTGGCTTTTGTTCCAGGGCCAGTGAACTTCCAGTAGTCCCCCAAAACTGCTGTCCATTCGCCAGTTTTGGCTTGATTTCTGGTCAGTGTTCAGCTTGTCGTTGTGGCGTCCGTTCCAGGGCCAGTGAACTTCCAGCAGTCCCCCAACTGCTGTCCATTCGCCAGTCTTGGCTTGATGTCTGGTCAGTTTTCAGCTTGTCGTTATGGCTTTCGTTCCAGGGCCAGTGAACTTCCAGCAGCCTCCCAACTGCTGTTCATTCGCCAGCCTTGGCTTGATGTCTGGTCAGTTTTCAGCTTGTCGTTGTGGCGTCCGTTCCAGGGCCAGTGAACTTCCAGCAGTCCCCCAACTGCTGTCCATTCGCCAGCCTTGGCTTGATATCCGGTCAGTGTTCAGCTTGTTGTTGTGGCTTCCGTTCCAGGGCAAGTGGACTTCCAGCAGTCCCCCAACTGCTGTCCATTCGCCAGCGTTGGCTTGATGTCCGGTCAGTGTTCAGCTTGTCGTTGTGGCTTCCGTTCCTGGGCCAGTGAACTTCTAGCAGCCCCCCAACTGCTGTCCATTCCCCAGCCTTTGCTTGATGTTCGGTCAGTGTTCAGCTTGTCGTTGTGGCTTCCGTTCCAGGGCCAGTGAACTTCCAGCAGTCCCCCAACTGCTGTCCATTCGCCAGACCTTGGCTTGAGGTACCAGTCATTTTTTCAGCTTGTCAGGTTAGTGGCTTTCGTCCAGGGCCAGTCCGGAGTGACACTTCCAGCATCCCCCAACTGCTGTAAACCATTCGCCAGCCAATGGCTTTGATGTGGCAGTCAGTGTTTTCAGCTCGTCGTTTTGGGAGTTTTGTTACAGCCCCAAGTCCGAACCTTCCCAGTAGTCAAAATTTTTGCCTTGTCCATTTCGCCAGGCGCCATGAGTTCTGGTCCAGCCAGTCAGCAGCGTTTTGTGGCGTCCGTTCAGGGCCAGTGAACTTCCAGCAGTCCCCCAAAACTGCTGTCATCGCCAGTTTTGGGCTTGATCTGGTCAGTTTTCAGCTTGTCGTTATGGCTTTCGTTCCAGGGCCAGTGAACTTCCAGCAGTCCCCCAACTGCTGTCCATTCGCCAGCCTTGGCTTGATGTCCAGTCAGTTTTCAGCTTGTCGTTATGGCTTTCGTTCCAGGGCCAGTGAACTTCCAGCAGTCCCCCAACTGCTGTCCATTCGCCAGCCTTGGCTTGATGTCCAGTCAGTGTTCAGCTCGTCGTTGTGGCTTTCGTTCAGGGCCACCAGTGAAACTTCCAGCAGTCCCCCAAAACTGCTGTCCATTCGCCAGCCCTTGGCTTGATGTCCTTTTGGTCAGTTCAGGCTTGTCGTTGTGGCGTCGTTCCAGGGCCAGTGAACTTCCAGCGTCCCCCAATGCTCTTTCATTCGCCAAGCCTTGGCTTGATGTCTGGTCAGTTTTCAGCTTGTCGTTGTGGGCAGTCCGTTTCCAGGGCCAGTGAACTTCCAAGCAGTCCCCCAACTGCTGTCCATTCGCACCAGCCTTGCTATTTGATATCCGTGGTCAGTGTTCAGCTTGTTGTTGTGGCTTCCGGGGTTCCAAGGGCAAGTGGGGACTGCCAGCAGTCCCACAACTTGATGTCATTCGCCAGCATTGGCTGGATGTTCCGGTCAGTGTTTTCAGCTTGTCGTGTGGCTTCCGTTCTGGGCCAGTGAACTTCTAGCACCCCCCCACTGCTGTCCCATTCCCCAGCCTTTGCTTGATGTTCCGGTCAGTGTTCAGCTTGTCCCGTTGTTGCTTCGTTCCAGGGCCAGTGAACTTCCAGCAGTCCCCCAACTGCTGTCCATTTGCCAGCCTTGGCTTGATGTCCGGACAGTGTTCAGCTTGTCGTTGTGGCTTCCGTTCCAGGGCCAGTGAGCTTCTAGCAGCCCCCCAACTGCTGTCCATTCGCCAGCCTTGGCTTGATGTCCTGTCAGTGTTCAGCTTGTCGTTGTGGCTTCCGTTCCAGGGCCAGTGAGCTTCTAGCAGCCCCCCAACTGCTGTCCATTCACCAGCCTTGGCTTGATGTCATGTCAGTTTTCAGTTTGTCGTTGTGGCTTTTGTTCCAGGGCCAATGAGCTTCTAGCAGCCCCCAAATTGCTGTCCATTCGCCAGCCTTTGGCTTTCATATCCGCGTTCAGTGTTTTTCAGCTTTCGTTGAGGCTTCCGTTCCAGGGGCCAGTGGCTTCCTTCCAGGCCACCCAACTGCTGTCCATTCCCAGCCCTATTGGCTTTGATGTCATGTCATTTTTCCCCCAAGTTTGCCGTTGTGGGCTTTTTGTTCCAAGGTTGCAATGAGCTTCTATCCAGCCCCCAAATTTTGCTTGGTCCTTCGCCAGCCTTGGCTTCCATATCCAGTCAGTTTCAGCTTGTCGTTGTGGCTTTCCGTTCCATGGGCCAGTGAAAGCTTCTAGCAGCCCCCAAACTGCTGTCCTATTCGCCCCAGCCGTTGGCTTGATGTTCCGGTCAGTGTTCAGACTTGTCGTTTGGGCTTCCCGTTCCCTTGGGCCAGTGAACTTCTAGCAGCCCCCCCAACTGGCTGGTCCATTTCCCAGCCTTTGCCTTGATGTTCGGGTCAGTGGTTCAAGCTTTGTCGTTGTGGCTCCGTTCCAGGGCCAGTGAACTTCCCCCAAGCATGTCCCCCCAACTGCTGTCCATTTGCCAGCCTTGGCGGTGAGTCCGGACAGTGTTCAGCTTGTCGTTGTGGCTTCCGTTCCAGGGCCAGTGAGCTTCTAGCAGCCCCCCAACTGCTGTCCATTCGCCAGCGTTGGCTTGATGTCCGGTCAGTGTTCAGCTTGTTGTTGTGGCTTCCGTTCCAGGGCCAGTGAACTTCTAGCAGCCCCCCAACTGCTGTCTATTCGCCAGCGTTGGCTTGATGTCCGGTCAGTGTTCAGCTTGTCGTTGTGGCTTCCGTTCCAGGGCCAGTGAACTTCTAGCAGCCCCCCAACTGCTGTCCATTCGCCAGCCTTGGCTTGATGTCCAGTCAGTGTTCAGCTTGTTGTTGTGGCTTCCGTTCCAGGGCCAGTGAACTTCTAGCAGCCCCCCAACTGCTGTCCATTCGCCAGCCTTGGCTTGATGTCCGGTCAGTGTTCAGCTTGTCGTTGTGGCTTCCGTTCCAGGGCCAGTGAACTTCCAGCAGCCCCCCAACTGCTCTCCATTAACCAGCCTTGGCTTGATGTCCGGTCAGTGTTCAGCTTGTCGTTGTGGCTTCCGTTCCAGGGCCAGTGAACTTCTAGCAGCCCCCCAACTGCTGTCCATTCGCCAGACTTGGCTTGAGATCCGGTCAGTGTTTAGCTTGTCATTGAGGCTTTCGTTCCAGGGCCAGTGAACTTCCAGCAGTCCCCCAACTGCTGTCCATTCGCCAGCCTTGGCTTGAGATCTTGTCAGTGTTCAGCTTATCATTGTGGCTTCCATTCCAGGGCCAGTGAACTTCTAGCAGCCCCCAACTGCTGTCCATTCGCCAGCCTTGGATAGATGTCCGGACAGTGTTCAGTTTGCTGTCGTGGCTTCCGTTCCAGGGCCAGTGGACTTCCAGCAGTCCCCCAACTGCTGTCCATTCGCCAGCCTTGGCTTCATATCGGGTCAGTGTTCAGCTTGTCGTTGTGGCTTCCGTTCCAGGGCCAGTGAGCTTCCAGCAGTGCTTCCCAACTGCTGTCCATTCGCCAGCCTTGGCCTCATATCCGGTCAGTTTTCAGCTTGTTGTTATGGCTTTCGTTCCAGGGCCGGTGAACTTCCAGCTGCCCCCAACTGCTGTCCATTCGCCAGCCTTGGCTTCAAGTCCAGTCAATGTTCTTCTAGGTCTAGCTTCCATTCCAGGGCCATTGAACTTCCAGCAGCCCCCCTAACTACTATCCATTCGCCAGCCTCGACTTCATGTCCAGTCATTATTCAGCTTCTAGGTTCAGCTTCAGCTTCTAGGTTCAGCTTCCATTCCAGGGTCAGAGAACTTGCAACATGCCCTCAACTGCTGTCCATTCTTGCGAGCTCTTTTTGCCCTCTATTCTCAATTTTTTCTGCCTTCCTTAACTCCTTCTCCAGCTACTCCATAGGCTTGACTTCTATCTCCTCTCTTCTCTCAGAATCATAAATTAAGAAAGCTCATTAGTTCCCAGAAATGTTCCCATAATATCTGTCCTCTATGACTTATTTTATGCCTCTTCTCCTCTTCCAGTGTTTCGAAGAGCCTTCGTATAATCGCCCACAATTCCTGTCGTATCCTCTCTCCTTCATATAGTCTTTGAAGCCTGCTCTCACGGTCTCTCGGCTTTCTCATGTCATGATTCATTACCTCATTTGCGAATTCTCTCAGAGCCGTCTTCTCCTTAAAGACCTTACTTATCACCTCCTTGACCACCTTCTGTATAACCTCCTTCTTAAGTTTAGCCTCCTCTTTGTACTTTTGGTTTTTCGACTTCTTCCTATGCCGCATTCTAACCCTCTTCTTTTCCTTTTTAAACTCTCCAAATTTGTTTGAATTTCCTTCATTGTCTAGTTTTGTCTTATAGTAATTTTTCCGGTTCACGTCTTTTTTCAGCCTCGCTTTTTCGTCCTTCAGTCTCTTGATCTCCTCTTCCATTGCAGTACAGTGTCTGTCCTTTTCTTGCATAGCGATGGTTAGGACCGCTACTTGCCGTTTCAGATCTGCCAGACTGTGTTCCAAGGAGGTTATTTTATTGCAGTCTTCTCTCCTGTCCTTCTCGAGAAATTCATTCTTCATCTCGAGAATATGATGTGCTCTCAAGAGACCGAATATTCTCTGTTCCATTTCTCTTTTCCAAATTTTGTCTTCATCTGCTAAATCACTGGCTTTCTTCCCCAGTCCTCCGACTGTCTTTTCATAAAGTCTTTCCTTCAGAGACCATTCAGTGTGCGCCTGTTGCTTCTTTCTAAATTCACTCCTCTGCCTATCGAGTGCATCTGTCTTCTTACCCTTCCACGTCATTGCATCGCGGATTTCCTTCTCATGGTAAGCGTCTATTTGCTGGAATCGACGCTCATAGAATTCTCTCATGGCAGACTCAGAGACAACTCGCCTTTCCTCCGGATTAGGTTTCTTTGGGAGGAAAGTTGCTGCAGCTGCTGCTACTGCAGCCCTTATTACTTCTTCTAGCTTCGTCTGTTCCTCCGGCTTTCTTCTGACAGTAATGACCGTATCTCCAATACAACTCCGAACAAAGTATATTCCTATGATCGGAGCCCATATGTAAAAATTGTTCATGATCGGACTGTCTCCTCCAGCCCAGCATCCAAACCAATCTTGTATACCGAAGAATGTTTTCTTCGCCAAGTTACAAAGTTTAAACAAAGTATTAAATGCCATTTTTATCGTGACCAAGAAAGACCCGTGAGCGTAACGTTTGTTTTAAAATCTGCCACAGGCTCCGATGTGTGTCTCCGAGAGCTTCAAAGTGAGAGAGATAAATTCTTCCGCCACACACACACACACGCATGCACGAACGCACTTTCACAAATCTGCCACAGGCTCCGATGTGTGTCTCCGAGAGCTTCATAGTGAGAGATACATTCTCGCTCACACACACACACACACACACACACACACACACACACACACACATATATATATATATATATATATATATATATAATATATATATATGTGTGTGTGTGTGTGTGTGTGTGTGTGTGTGTGTGTGTTAAAGGCGCTTCACTGTATGTCCCGATTTCTGGGTTCCTAGGTTCGTGCCCGCGAGCCAACGAAATTATCAACGTAAGAAATTCCACTTCAGTTAATATATATGAAAATATATAAATTTTGAGGTAGAGCGAATTAGATATACGCAATTAAAAGACATTTGTAGCTTAATTCGTCATCATAGTATATATATAATTATATATATATATATATATAAATATATAAATAATATATAAATAATATAATATAATATATTATACATATATAATAAGATATAGACTATATATAGAATAATACGATATATATATACTATATTAACATACTATACTATATACACACATATATATATATATATACATATATATATATATATATATATAATATATATATATATATATATATATATTAGAGAGAGAGAGAGAGAGGGAGAGAGAGAGCGAGAGAGAGGGAGAGATGAAGAAGAGAGAGAGAGATGATAATTGTGCAATGGAAACATATTGTTTTCTTATCGGATTTTGGATATTAGTCATACGGTTAACA
>NC_061097.1:41278705-41325176 GCF_015104395.2 Macrobrachium nipponense
TGTGGATGGGCTGATGTTTGTAAATGACACAGCGCTGAATGGGAGTAGTCAAGAAAACCTGCGCCAGCTATTGATAAGAGTTGAAACTTGTTGCAGAAGGAGAAAGCTGCAAGGAAATAAGAGGTGGAGTAAGGTTGTCAGAGTAAACAGAAACCAGGAAGTTAGAAAGTTGAATATATCTTAGTTTAACCAGACCACTGAGCTGATTAACAATTCTCCTAATGCTGGTCTGAAGGATTAGATATTTTTACGTGGCTAGGAACCAGTTGCTTACCTAGCAACGGGACCTATAGCTTATGATGGGATACGAACCATATTATATCGAGAAATGAATTTCAATTCGCCCGAAACACATTCCACTGATTCCACGTTGGCGGAGCGGGGAATCGAACTCGCGACTACCGAATCGGTAGGCGAGCTCTTAAACCACTCGTCCAACCAGGAACAACCAGGGAGTTAGAACAATGAACGCTAACATAGTTGGTGAAAAATGGAAATAGTTAATAGATGAAGGTAAGGAAAGTATTAAAAAGAAAACGAACGAACTCGAGTCCTTGAGGAGACTAGGAAAGACGGAAGATTTGACCCAGAGTCAAATGTTTCCTCGGGTTGACATAGCTACAGCAAATATTGATGTCCAGGTGAATGGGGGGGGGGGGGGGGGGGTAGGTGTGAAACGGATGATAGTAGAGCTGGGGTTTTTATAACAGCCGTTGGAAGTACTTTCTTGTTTTGATTATTCAAGAAATGTTTCTTGTTTAATGACAAGAAATGTTGCATTTCTTTAAGAAAAGAGTGATTTGCTCTATACAAGTAAAATTATATTTTAAAATTTGTTTTGTACTTCATGAACTTCTCATACCATTTGGCAGTTCAAGATTGTAATCTTTTCTGGAAATTTCTGTTTCATGATAATTTTAGATACGTTTTTCCACTGAAAACATTGAAATCCAAAAGGAAACTAATGAAGAAATTTTAATTATTAGGTTGTGACGTTACCCCCAACCTCCCCCCCCCCCCCCCCCGCCCCCGCCCCCGCCCCCTACCCCCCACCCCCAACGTTCGGAGGAGAACAGGTGAAGGAAGACGATGACCACCACAGGAAAGACAGGATGGTGGTACCTACTGTCTGTCGTGATGGAAGTAAATTGCAGAAAATGAAGAAAGACGTCGTCACTAGTTAAGAACTTAAATACGAGCTTCCTTTCGGCGGTTCTAGATGTCTCGTCATTTTCTCAATAGAGGAGATAACCGGAAGGCGGCCTCCCTCCGGCCTGCTGGGGCGTTCTCATGACCTGAAACAAACAGCCTGATGAAACCTGGAAATTGCGTCATTCATCATCATCTCATCCTGCATGAATTGATGATAAGCAGTTGCCGACTATGCCTTCGGATGTTTGTGTTTGTGACTTGCATAAAGTGGCCATGTCTTGTTCAATGAAGTGAAGGTCGCATGCGTTTCGTTCTTGTTTCTTTTTTCTTTGTAATGTATTTCTCCTGAAAGTTTATGTTTGTACTTCAGTATATTTCTCTCTGCGCCCGACTCCTGTATTCAGTGCAGAAGTTGACATTTCAAAGCCTTCAAGTGATGTTCCAGAAGTCTGGAAGATGCCAAGACACCTCTGTTTGAAATGTTTGACAAGACGCCCTTATTGAAATGTTATGAATATGATACAATTAAACTCATTGTGTATTCGTTTATATTTGCGTGTGGAACAACGATGATTATAATCTACGGGTAATAAACTTAACATTTAGATTTGCTGTCGTCCAGCCCTGGGTTGGACTCTTTCGCCATTGGCGCCCATAAACAGATACGTAGGATAATGGTACCTTGGTTCCCGGTCTGGGATGGTAAGCGACGTCCGTTTTTTCTGGATAAGTCGTTTCATGAGCCGCAGCTGAAAGCTCCAGGAGACGTGGCTGAGTGTTTCATAGATCATTGTACTCTGTATAGAAAACTCGATTGCGTCGAAGGAACTTCGGTGCATTGTATTACTTGTTTGTATTGTTTCTCATTTTGTGGAGTTAGGATTATGCTTTTATTGTTGTCTTACATAATAAGTCTCGAAATTCGATTTTAGGATTATTTTTATTTATCTTTTTATTTAATGAGAAACTCATGGTTACATTTTTATCCCGTGGAAATTCCTTGATTAGTGTTGCTTGCTCATTATTCATTATATTGTTATAATGTGATCATTTTATACCGTGCAGCATTTTCAGACAGTAAGTTCTTGGGAAAAGCTCAAAAGCTCATCTCTAAGGCCAAGGCTCCGTAGGGGGATAGTGCCGTTTGTTGCACCTCATGCGGTGCACTGTAGGCATTATTAAGGTTCTTTGCAGCATACCTTCGGCCCCTGGCTGTAACCCCTTTCGTTCCTTTTACTGTATCTCCTTTCATATTCCCTTTCTTCCATCTTACTTTCCACTGTCTCCTAACAATTGTTTCATAGTGCAACTGCTTTGAGGTTATCCTCCTGTAACTTTCAAACCTTTTACTATCAATTTCCATTTCAGCGTTGAATGGCCTCATAGGTCCCAGTGCTTGGCCTTTGGCCGAAATTCCATATTCAATTCAATTCCAAGGCGCCAAGGGTCTAGTCTTTTTAATAAGATTTCTTTAATGATCGTTCGTGTCTTTTAAACGTTGATTCTTGTCGCAGATTGTCATTTAGTTTCTTCTCTTCCTCCACCTACTTCCATTGGCAGCCTCGTTTCTTCTGTCCTCTGCGGCTTAATCTCACTCCATATCAGAGCTTACTCTAATGGAAATTATAGTTTCTGACAAAGGAAAAATTTAAGATAAGAACTGGAGGAGTCATGTCTCTTACGTTTAAGTATGAGGTAGTCTTCGTCAGTCGGGATAATGACGATTTTTCTTTGTCTTTTTAAACCCGGAATTGGACATCGTTTTTGCTTACGCTGTTCTTAATGAAAGACTGAAATGTTACATTATATATATGATATATATATATATATATATATATATGTATATATATATATATATATATATATATATATATATATATATATATATATATATATATATATATATATGAGGGCCGTTAGTCCTGGAAAACTTGTAAACTTTTTTTTATTACTAAATATCTTCGCTAGATACCATCCACTTTGATTGAGGTCCTGTTATAATTGTATTAATGCACAAAACAATTATGGCTGTTGAATAACTTTATATATTTTGGATGGTTATATCTTATATATATATATAAATATATATATATTCATACTATATATATATATATATAACATATATATATATATATATATATATATATAATAATATATATAAAATATATACATATATATATTTGTTGACATCTACTAGGAATAAGTTTTGGTTATATATATATATATATATATATATATATATATATATATATATATATATATATATATATAAACAAATCTTATTTCTAGTAGATGTCAACAAATTTCTCTCTCTCTCTCTCTCTCTCTCTCTCTCTCTCTCTCTCTCTCTCTCTCTCTCTCAGCGTGTGCATCATGCATTATCTTTTTCCCCAGCATCCCATTTGCTTTCAGTGTGGGAAGCAAAGCAGATGCGCCGACACTGAAAGCGAACGCACGGACCTTTAAAGAAGAAAAAAATAAAGAAAATAAGGGACAAAAGAAAATTGGGACAGAAGCACAATGGACGTTCCTTCAATGAAAAAGAAGATGAGGAAAAACAAACAAAAGAAAAGAAAAGAAAAGATTAAGTTGGTCATTTGGCGAAGACTCGTTTCTCTCTGCTGCGGTTGCTAGCTAGTGAGCCTTTCCCGAAAAACCTGTGCTTTCGGAATGATAGAAACTGGTGTAGCGATGACAGCAAGGAGATTGATGATGGTGATAAAACAAGTAAATATGGCGTCGAAGTTCCCCGTGCGCCATCGAGTTTTCTGTACAGCGTATAATCAAGGCCACTGAAAAAAATAGATTTTGTCTTTCGGTGGTCTCGGTATAATGCCGTATGAGCCCCTGCCCACAAAACTCTCGGCCGTTGCGTTGCCAGAGGCACGATCATGGCTAACTTTAACCTTAAATCAAATATAAACAGCTAATGCTAGAGGGCTGCAATTTTGTATGTTTGATGATTGGAAGGTGGATGATTAACATGCCAATTTGCAGCCCTCTAGCCTCAGTAGGTTTTAAGATCCGAGGGCGGACACAAAACAGTGCGGACGGACGGACGGACAAAGCCACCTCAATAGCTTTTTTTTTCAGAAAGCTAATAATCGAGGACTTGAGAGAGAAGCTGCTTAGCTCTGCCCAGATCTTGATTTAAAATTTTTTTTTTCTAGTTTGATGGTGGTAAGAGCTAACAATCTTTCGAAAACTCCAAAGAAATCTCTTACGGTTAATCTCGATGTATGACTAGATAAATTAATTAAATAAACTGCATTCGCAAGCCATACCGGACATTAATCTTGGTCGACATGCGTACTCTAAGGCTTGGCATTACCATCCATTATATTCTTTTTGATTCATCGTGCAAGTTCTGTTTCTTATTTCCATAATTTATCTTATTTTTAGAAAGTAATATGTTCCCCTTGGCATGAGCGTTGCGTTATTTGTTGATTAATATGTTTGTCAGACCGCTCTGGCGCCGAAGTTTATACGTCTTATTGATTTTGAAAGCTATTTTTTATGTAAGTCAGTGAATACACCTGTGCTGCTGCAACTAATCATTATTAAAAATCAATAATGATAATTAAATAGTACAGGTAGCTGTAAAGATATAACGAATAAGGAAATCATAGAATATAGCTTGTGGAATTTTCCCAAGTTTTTTCTTAACCCTTTCTGTCAAAAGATTAATAATATTCCACACAAATGCGCGCACCTACACACACACACATATATACATACTAGATATATATGCATTAAGCTACAAATGTCCCTTAATATCCAAATTCACTTTACTGCGGAATTAATATGTTCGACTTTGTTAACATGGTAGAGGTGGATGGATATCGATTCTTATTATAAATACCTGAGTTCGACAGTGATTTGCAAGGTCGGAATCGTTATCAACTTATACCTACTTGTTGGTCGAGTCGGTGACAACGCAAGTTCTGATTTCTCCTCTGTGCGCTGGTTCGAATCCCCGAAAGGACGAAATTATTATCAACTAAAAAATTCCCCTTCGTTTAACAGATATGAAATTATATTATTTCCGGGGAGAGCGAATTGCGAATTGAATATTAAAGGACGTTTGTATATATAGCTGGTTCACTTAATGTAGATTCTTGGATGAGCCATATTCTCACGAGACGTTTGTTTGGCGGCAGCTGATTGGCTGGTACCGGGAGGTAGGCAGCTCCCAGCCAATCAGCGGCCGCCAAACTAACGTCTCGTGAGAATAGGGCTCATTCAAGAATCTACCTCAAGTGAATCAGTTATAGTTTCATGCATGTATATGAATCACGGTGATGTGATAAAAATTCATACATACCATATATATATATATATAATAGATAATATATATATATATATAATATATATATATATATATATATATATATAAACACACACACACACACATATATATAAGTATTATATAATATTATATATATATATTATAATAACATATATCATTTTAATATATATATACAAATATATATATTATACATATGAATTTTAATATATGTTAATTTAATAGATAAATGTATATATATATATTCATATCATATATATTATATATCAGTATTTATGCATGTATGTATGATATTATATTATACATATTTAATTATACTATACCATATATTATATATTATAATATATATATATATATATTATTATATGTATAAACACCACAGCCCCCCCCATATTATATTATATATATATAGATATGTTATATAATATTATATCTCTATATAGATATATTCATATATATATTATCTATGTATATCTTATTTCTATAGTATATATCTATATATATAAATATAAATATAAATATATTATTTATATATGTATTTCATGCATGTATTTATGTATTATATATACATAATATATATATACAAAAATTTAAATATAATATATATTTTATAATATATATATATAATATGATATATACAACTATAATATTATACTAAATAAATAATAAAGGATAAATTAGATATTTATAATTATATATATAAGATAGATTTATATATATAATATATATATATATAATTTTATATATATATATATATATACAAACGTAAAACGTAGATGTTCTGTGTGTGTGTGAGAGAGAGAGAGAGAGAGAGAGAGAGAGAGAGAGAGAGAGAGAGAGACTATAATTCCTTAAGACTAACACACAATATTTGGAGAGAAACTAATCTTTTTCCCATTTCCGGATTAAAGAATTGGCCTGATGACAAAGGATAATCTTATCAAAGAATATGACTCTTCTCTGTCGAAGACAATCGGCTATTTCCGCCACAGGAAGGAACGTCGAATTCGAAGGGAAAACTCAACAGTATTAAGAGAGGGAAAGTACAAAATTTCGAAAGGGGGAAAACAAATGTACTCTCAGAAATAGAAAGGAATACGTTTTCGAGGAGAAAGCGTATACACTTCTGTTTTGAAACGGCTCTGCTGCAGTTTCCTGGCGAAAATGGGTAACTTTACGCGACAAAGGAAAAACGGGGCTTTGTTTTTCTTAAATGGAGCTTGCAGCATTTGCGAGAACACATTGGACAATATGTTCGTCGGAAATGGCCTCAGTTCCAAACGGAATAGGGGCTGTTTGGAGAGGAAATATGGGCCTGCTTCTACGAGTAGACCGACTATACAGCGCTTTTGTAGAAAGGACGATTATTGCAAGAGGTTTTAGCGAAATTGGACAGTATTTTGGAGGGAAAATAGATCACGTCTGAGAAAAAACTGCATCGGATTGACAGGCTACTTTTGCTGAGAGAAAGCGCCTCAGTGGCGTGGTCGGTATGGTGGTGGCGTACCACTTCGGTGGTCGCGAGTTCGATTTTCGGGCATTCCACTGAGGTGTTAGAGATGTGTTTCTGGTGATAGAAGTTCACCCTCGACGTGGTTCGGAAGTCACGTAAAGCCGTTGGTCTCGTTGCTGAATAACCATACTGGTTCCAGGCAACGTAAAAACACCAGACAAACAATCAAACTTTTGCTAAGAAACTAATTCTGGAGGAGAAATTGCTTTCGAAGGAAGTTGTCCAGTTGCCATGAAAAAGGTCCTTACTCAAAGGTTAAAATGATGAAAAAAAAAGATGGAAAATAAATCCTCATTCATTTCTGGAAATTCCCCAGTCAAAAAATTGTCCCAAACCGTAGTGGATGCTAAGTAACTTATTCAACATCATGATTTTTCTTCGGATGTAATCGTATTCCATCGGATGCAGAGCTCCCGAACATCTGTCTTCATTCTCTCGATCTCTGTGATCCGTGGCGTAGATATCCATTACTGCATGGAAGACTAGGGCGTGGGCGTTGGTGGTGTTGTAGGAGGGGGGTTAGAGGAGATATATTGGGGAAGGTTATGAGGAGGTTTGGGGGAGGGGCCGATTTTCAGTTCCGGTGCTGTGATTTTAACATAAATATTCGGAAGGCTTCGATTTTCCCCGTGTAACGTCATCGTTATGGGGCGGTCGAGTTCGTGATAGCATTGTAGATGGTGCATGTTATCTTGCCGTAGCAGGAACCACCCTCCTACCCCCGTCTCTATCCCCCTCCCCCCTCTTAGTGGAGGTTTGATGTTGGCCGTGAATCATGCCTTATCCTTTTTGAGAGAGAGAGAGAGAGAGAGAGAGAGAGAGAGAGAGAGAGAGAGAGAATGGCATCATATTTCATTCCACTATGGGGAAGACATAGAAGTAAAGAAAGGTATACCCTTCATTTTCCATTTAGTGAGAGAGAGAGAGAGAGAGAGAAGAGAGAGAGAGAGAGAGAGAGAGAGAGAGAGAGAGAGAGAGAGAGAGCGATCTTGCAGAAATTACTGGTAAATTTATTGATAAAAAATTACTTATATGTTTTGTTTTAGGTAATTTGCAAAACTGTTTAATGAACCATTAATGTACAACTTTTGAAGTTATTTGGCGAATAGATAATTACTCCAAAAAGTTCACAAAGTGCCTGTCATCAGAGTCATATTGGCAAATCACAAAAACTGGGTTACATTAGAAAATCACCAACAATTGGTCAGTATGACAAATCAGTCTTAAGTTAACATTCTTCAAAGAATTGCTAATTTTTTTTATATAATTGCATGTTTTCACCTGTCTCTTTATATTTCTTTTATTTGCATACGTTCACCTGTCTCTCTGTAAGAGAATATGACTCCCTCCAGAAGAGTAGTTTAGAATGTATCTAGTCGATCTGTAGGATACTTGAAAACGTTCTTTATATTACAAACTTTTGCATTGTTGTCTCTTCTATCTCCAATCCCATTTACCATATTGCTTTAAAAGACGACAATCCGTTCTAGTCTTTTCACCTCGGGTTTCCTCGGATACATTTATTTCAAGGCCAAGAGAGACGAGGTCTACCCAGTTGGGGTGGAGTCGCTTCCCACCTGGTGTAACTACGTAAGCGATGACGTATCTCAGAGGTAACTGCTCTTTCACTTGGCCTCGATTTATTCGGTAAACAGTGCTTTTGAATCTACACTCCACCGTCTCGAGTCTGGCATCAGCCACCATTGCTTTTGTTCCATCCGTAGTTGGGCCAGGAAATAGCAGACTCCAGCGTGGTGTCACTCTCCTTAACCATGGCGACTCGAGATTGGTATAGTTCAGCTGACCCTAACAGGCAGTTTCGTTTTCTCACACATTGTTTACTTTCCTGAATTTGGTTTTATAGGACAAAATGGCTGAAAAAAATTGTAAGGTAACAAATTTTGCAAGTTTTACACACCCACAAACACACACATAAAATTATATATGTGTGTTTCTGTGTGTATTATATGTATAAAAATGTATATATGTATGTATATTTATGTATGTACACATGTATATCAAACAATAATGTTTGCAAGTAATGCGTCATATGTATTCTTGCGTTCGTATACACACATCTGTACGTGTATCCTTGATGTCAAGTCAGGTTCATTATTACCATAACGTATATTTTTCAATATATCTGTATCATAGGCAGGGAGTAAGATTCATCTAGTAAGACGCGACGTCGAGACAATCTTCTGCCGGGATGTTTTTCGTGTATTTGTATTTTTCTTCATTCGTCCGGCCCTTGTTTTCTGTAAGGTTAAGAAAGACTTGTGCCACCGTCAGATGTCATGGCCTTTTGCCTCAGTTTGTCTGGCTGAGATATCGACAATGACAGGAAATGATCTGGAAAAACTCCAGAAAACGATCTGTAAAACCTCCAAAAAAACGATCTGTAAAACGCCAGAAAACGATCTGTAAAACCTCCAAAAAACGATCTGTAAAACGCCAGAAAACGATCTGTAAATAAACCAGAGAACGATCTGTAAAACCACCAAAAACGATCTGTAAAAACACCAGAAACCGACCTGTAAAAACACCAAAAAGCGATCTGTAAAAACACCAAAAAACGATCTGTAAAACACCAGAAAATTATCTATAAAAAAAACAGAAAATTATCTGTAAAAACACCAAAAAGCGATCTTCAAAAACGTCAGAAAACGATCTGTAAAAACGCCAGAAAACGATCTGTAAAAACGTCAGAAAACGATCTGTAAAAACGCCAGAAAACGATCTGTAGAAACGTTAGAAAACGATTTGTAAAAACGCCAGAAATCGATTTGTAAATACACCAGAAAACGGTCTGTAAAAACACCAAAAATTGATCTGTAAAAACGGCGTAAAACGATCTGTAAAAACATCAAAAAACGATCTGTAAAAACACCAGAAAACGACCTGTAAATACACCAGAAAATGATCCGGAAAAAAATGCCCAGAAAACCTGCTTGGGATATTAGGAAACCCGCTCCCGTGACACCGGCTCAACCCTAAAGAGAACCTCAAACTTCAAAAAGCGTTTTCTGATGTATTTTCATGAATAGCGGAATCTCTTAGTGAATCTTTTACCGATTGCGACCCGATGAGACCAAAGGCAAATACAATGCAGCTGATTTGGAAGAAAATCTAATATCGAGATTGGCTTGAATTGATTTACATCGATTTGACTGTTTTTTTTATGGTGGTTACGATTGCAACTTTATCTGTATGTCAATTTATTCATCAGCAAGTATATGTGTATATGTATATATGATATATATTCATCAGTAGATATAATATATATATATATATATATATATATATATATATATAAATTATATATATATATATATATATATATATATATATATATATATATATATATATATATATATATATATACATACACGTATATATACCCTTGTTGATCGGGCATAGAAAGGAATAAAATGTTGCCATGTACTAAGAATAAAATCAAGGTTATGCCATCAGGGTTAAGTACAAACAACTATGAAGGACAAACTCTAGAAAAAAAAAAAAAAAAAAAAAAAACAGAGGAGGAAGCAGAAGCAAGACGGCCAGCGATGGTTATGGGCGAGACTTCAGTCGCCTTCCTGAGTATCTGGCAAGCGTCAAGAAAGCACTGTGTGGATGGGGCTTCGTGCCTTGACCCGGGGAACCGTTTTCGTCTTGGCCTTGCTCTCTCTCTCTCTCTCTCTCTCTCTCTCTCTGTGTGTGGTGTGAATGTGTGTGCAACCGGCTCCATTTTGTGATGGTGCATTGTGATGGTGCTGCATTTGAAGAACGTTTTACGTTATCTCTCTCTCTCTCCTCTCTCTCTCTCTATCCTATATTGAGTAAATTCTAACACCATATATATATATATATATATAATATATATATATATAATATATACATATATATATACTATATATATATAATTTATAGATCGTTCTTTATATATACGTATGTGTATACACATTATATATATGTATATTTATAAAACATGTTGACATTATATATATTATGTGTGTATGTGTTTATATATATATATATATATATATATATATATATATATATATATACACACATATAAATAATCATCTTAATCATCACAG
The DNA here is from genome assembly GCF_015104395.2 of Macrobrachium nipponense. NCBI lineage: Eukaryota > Metazoa > Arthropoda > Malacostraca > Decapoda > Palaemonidae > Macrobrachium > Macrobrachium nipponense. The sequence goes on from NC_061097.1 coordinate 41,289,777, forward strand.
GGACCGATTGGTTTCCAGTGGAACCACACTAAAGAACCTACCACAGTTACAATCTTGCGGTGGACCCTAAGCACTGGTCGAAATATTGACGTATATTTCAGCCAATAAAACTTGAAGGCGCTTACCTGTTTACCTGTATCTTTCAGTGTATATCAACAGGACATTCCAAGAACGGATGAGAAAAATATTATGAAACCTGGCAGACCTGTTTATTAGTTGACCTTCTCGAGGTGATAGAATTTTGATGGACATCGGTTCAGATTTAATGAAATGTTGTTGCCATGAAAACTTTGATCCGGGATTCTTCAGTGTCTGCTATACGTCTGAGTATCTTTGACAGACTAACACGCGAACGAGTTGTCCTGTTTCCACTTGTTTGCCTTTTGAGTTTTTTTTTGTAAAAGAAAACTATTGAGGTGGCTATCTCTCCCTCCGCCCTTTCCTGTTCTCCCGCAGATCTTAAAAACTGCTGATGCTAGAGGGCTGCAAATTGATATGATGATCATCCACCTTCCAATCATCAAACATACCAAATTGCAGCTCTCCAGCCTCAATCAATTTCATTTCATTTAAGGTTACAGTTAACTATAATTGTGCGTCTGGCAACGCAACAAGACAGGCCACCATGGATGACAGAAAGTTGCGTGGGCCGCGGCTCATATAGCATTATACCGAGACCACCGCAAGATAGATGTATTTTCGGTTGGTCTTGATTACACGCTGTACAGGAAATTCGGATGTGCCGAAGAAACTTCGGTGCATTTTTTTATGTTCTTTTATAAATCACCTCCACCAGTTCTTGCTGTGAATTACTGGTGAAAATATAAATTAATTTGGTTAATATGCTGCCAGATGCTCCGGCACTTTTTGAATATGGTTATTAATACGAACATGAATGTAAGTGGAAATAAATGAAAGAATATCACTCCATTTGTAGGAAGATTTGAGCCCACGCTATAGCAATATTGGTGTTACTGCTAAGCCCACGACATTTTAGCTTAATTCAAGTATACGTATCAGGATTGGCAAGAAAGCACAAAGTTAAAAGTTTAATGTTTCTATGAAAATAAAAAGGAGATACTAATGATGAAAACCACCAGTAGATTCAGTGTCTTTTCATCATATGACTTTGCCCATTACAGAGGGTATTGGAATGATGATAATGATTCACTTGTGGGTATTCTAGTATCAGTAAGATTGGTTTGGTATATAATGCCTTTTTGGCATGTTGTACATGGCTTTGTTCGTATTTTAAGTGGTAATAATAACTGTAATAATTCCTCGTTATTGAAGTCAGTCTCTCTCTCTCTCTCTCTCTCTCTCTCGTGTATCTTTGTTTGCATGAGCTCTCTCATGGAAGGCCGGACAACGTTCAGTATTCTGCGAATTGCTGTTGGAAATTGGGGCTATGACGCAAATTGGGGGCATTCGTGCATTTATAGTTAGGCCCTGGGAAGGCCAGGTGGAAAGATTAGTACAACCATCCGTTGGTTGGTTCCCTGTTTTTCGGCTCTGCTTGTACTTGTTAACGAGAGAGAGAGAGAGAGAGAGAGAGAGAGAGAGAGAGAGAGAGAGAGAGAGAGATAGTAATTTCAATAATAGCCCTAATTATCTGTAAGCACCAATATGTAATGGGGTAAATTTTTTACGGGGAGGAATCTCAAAATACTGAAAATGCGATAACATCGTTAAGTTAAAGCACGTTAATCACAATTATAATTGATGGACTAGACGGTTCCGCACTAAGAGTATTTTCTCTATGACCTAAGTCCTTTAGTAAAATGCTCTTCAATACATACCCAGCGGCCCACAACCCACTTTTGTCATGGTGTGCACAACAAACAAACACACAAAAACACATGTTCATATATATATATATATTATATATATATATATATATATATATATATATATATATATACATTATATACATATATATATATATATATATATTATATATATATATATATTATATATATATATATATATATATATATATATATATATATATATATATATATATATATATATATGAATTTTTATCACATCACCGTGATTCATATACATGCATTAAAAACTACAAACGTCCTTTAATATCCAATTCAGCTCTACCTCGAAATTAATATATTTGTTGGCCGAGTCAATAACATCACTGAACTCCTGATTTCTCTCTGTCCGCTAGGCGCTGGTTCGAATCCACGATAGGGCGAAGTTATCATCAACTAAAAAATTCCCATCCGGTTAACATATATGAAAATATATTAATTCCGAGGTAGAGCGATTGGATATTAAAAACAAAGGACATTTGTAGTTTAATGCATAGACACACCTACATACATACCAATATATACTATATATATATATATACTATATATATATATATATATATATATCATATATATATATATTATATATATATATATATATACATTGTTAGTCTTAAGTTCTTGGTGATTTTTGGGGGGGTCACTGTTTTTAATGAACCTCCTCCAGCAGTTTCTAACTTGATCGGCTCATTTCACGATTTGTTTTGCGCATGCTTTATGGATGGATGGTCTTCCTGACTCCATCCCTCCCTTTTTATCCATGCTCAGTGCCCTTCTATGATAGTCATCCTAAAACCTATGGAAGGAAAATGGTAATCTTCCACATTTTCTACGGCGGTAGAAAGGCCATGATGAGGAACTGAGATGGTGATGGTAACTATCGTTTTTCCCACAGTTATTGAGAGGGCCGACGTTTCCAGTAATAAGAGCGTACGTGGTTTTGTATCAAATTTATTAAATATTATTACCGACAGGCGGTTGATGCTGTTTTTAATGTATGAATTATTTTCAACATAAATGGGAAATTCTGTACCATGAACAGAATGGCTTTTCCAATTAAAAATATTTTAAGTCAGCGGTCGCCAACCGGTGGTACGTGAAAAAAATTTTAATGGTGCGCATAAAAATTGGAACATTATTTCAATATTTGTGTTTTCTTAATCGTCTTCAGGCAACCCTGATACAAATTTCACAGAAGACAGAGAGCCCAGTGTTGCCAGTTTAGCATTTTTAATGCTAGATTAAGCATTATCGGGCGATTTACCATCACAAATTTTGGATCTCGACTTCAAATAAAAACAGCTCTCTGTCTTGGAGCCAAAAATCAACAAACTTATTTTTAAAAAAGCAGGAACAAATATCACACTAAACTATAAGTCTGTTATATTTAATAGGTGCATTTCATATTCATAAAAAAGTTTTCTGATTACTATTATATAAACGTATTTCCTTTTTTTTTTATATTGGTGGTCCGCCCTATTTAAATTTATACATTAGTGGTCTATGAAGTTCAAAAGGCTGCTTTCAGTGGACTTCCTTTCATAGTTTTGTTTTCGTGTTGGTTTGTTCGAAATGTTTGCCATTATTGGCCGGGTTAACCATTTGAGTCTGCAGTGTACTTTTTCACAACAAAGTCAAAACGAACGTTTCAAATCCTCCGCAAGAGGTCAATTCAGATAGAACCGGACCATGTGATGAATGTGACGTGGTAGGTGATGGAGTAATGACCCTGGTTCCTTTCAAGGGCATCGCAAGGGCACTCCTTCTCCTTCTCCTTCTCCTTCTCCTTCTCCTTCTCCTTCTCCTTCTTGTTCCACGAATAGATACAAGTGGAGGAGAGAACTAAATGAGTTCAGGTGAAGTAGATAAACGACTCGACTTATAAATAGACAAAAAGGAAAGGAAATCATCAGATATCTTTAATAAATAAGACTGACAGAGCTATACACACACGCACACACACAAAAACACACACTCACAATTATATATTTAGGTATATATATATATAATATATATATATATATATATATATATATAATATATTTTATATATATTATATTATATATATTAATATAGATATACACATATATAAAGTATAAAAAAAATATATATACATATATATCTTTATATATGTATATAGATATTATATATTATATGATATTATATATAGATATAATATTAATATATATATATATATAATACAAATTGGTGGATATTAGATTCTCGTTAAAGGGGAAGAACAAAAAAAACAGAATTATCTTGTGGATATATAGAGAGTGAGCTAAGGCCTGTTGAAAGTGAAAGAATTGTAGGTTTATGTTGACGACGTGGTAAGAATGTTAGCGTAGATGGAAAGGCGAGTTGTAGCTTTTAGAAGGATTTCATCGAGTGAAGAGGATGAAGTAAAGTGTAAAGTGCTTTTAATCAAGGCGAAAGTCCTGATAGAATGGAGATGAGGAGAACTTACGTAGAATGCAGTAGCTAGATGGAAGTCCATAGATGATGATTAGGTGTAGGAACGAAGAGAGTACTGGCGCGATATAAGAGACAAAAAGTCTGATGATATGGGGAGTTCTTCGTGGCAAAGTCTCATCCATGATTTAGCAGTTAGTGTGTACGTATGCATGCGTATATTATCATTTTCAGATTCTATGCACCAGATCTGCCGAAGATATGTAAATAGGGCCATACATTTTGTTGCATTCTTTTCTAGTGTTGTGCATTTACATTACTTGTTCCTGTGAGTTTAACGATATACACTATATAATATATATATATATATATATATATATATATATATATATATATATATATATAATGTGTGTGTGTGTGTAAATAATTCATCAGAGTACCTTTTCTTCGTAGAGGGGGAGGCTTCTTTTATATTAAATAGTGGCATTCAACACTGAAACGTGTACAGTTGCAAGTAAGATTTCTCCCCCTGATCAAGGACACACAACGTGTCCCAGCAACCAAAACCAAAACAACCTTCCCCATAGAGATCTCTGCTGGCTGCATACGGTCGAGGGAACACGTGCCAGGCCCATGTGTCCAGGTCACGTGACCCGTCCCCCCCCCCAACCCCCCCCCCCCCCCCCCCCCCCCCCCCCCCGAGAGGGATAGGCGCAAGGGCGTCTCACCGGACGGAGGCCCCGGGGGAGGGAGCTAGGGACCCCCGCGGAGGAGAGGCAGGATGCCGGCAAATCTGCCCTTTCCTGCCTTTTCATTTTGGCTGGATATTTCAGGACCCTCATCTTGGCAGTTTGGAGTACGCGAACTGGATCCCAGACTTCATCGAAGGACCTTTCAGTGCCATGGCCCTCGCGTTCCCCTGCCCCTTCCCCTTACCCTTCCTTTCCTTCGCCCTGCTCCCCAGCAGGGTCCCCCCCAACGACTCCTCCTCCTGCAGCAGGTAGAGCCCAGCCTCTTCTCAGCCCTTCAAACCCATCGGGAGCCCTGTCCCGCCTCTACATCCAATCAATATCACTCATTGTTGATTGCATTAAGTGCTTCCTGCCTTCTCGTTATTCTTCTCTCATTTAGATATTCTTCTTCTCTTTTTGTTTTTTGTTTTTTTGGATGCGTAGAATTTATTCTCGTGCGCGAGACGACCTGAAAACGCCGAATCATTTTGCCTTTCTCGTAAAATGTTCGCTCCCAAATCCTCGAGCCATTGGCATCTTTTAAAAAAGGATTCGCGTTGGATTTCCATCCTTTACACGACGGGTTTCTAGGCATGAGAAAACACGGTAATAATAATATAATAATAATAATAATAATAATAATAACTAATAATAATAAATAATACTCAGTAGAATGTATGTATCGATATCCCCGAGGTCACGTGAAACCAATGACGTCGTCAGAATCCTTCGAAGGACGCCGGAGAGAAGAGGAGGTAGGCTGCCCTCACGGGGGGTCCACTTGCCGGGAATTATCTCGCAGGAGGAAGCCCATCAGCGGCTTGGTTTAGGTGGGTCCTCTGTTCGGCCAAAACCCAGATGGACGCGTAGTCCCTAGCGAGGTTCAAGAAGAAGGGCGAAGAACACAATATTTTAGAGGAAGCCCATTGCAATACATTCCTCGAGTTTATAAAGTGAAAGTAAGGATGATCTCAGAAAGCATCCTTTTAGAAACAACGCTGGAATTGATTAAAGTACTAAACAAGTGAAAAAAAGCGTCGAAGTTTCTACGGTGCCATCGAGTTTTCTGTACAGGTTATAATGCTGTATTGCGCCGCGGCCTGGCCTATAGCTTTGCCAGACGCACGATCATGGCTAATTTTAAACATAAATGAAATATAAATCACTGAGGCTAGAGGGCAGCAATTTGGTAGGTTTGATGATCGGAGGGTGGATGATCAACAAACCAATTTGAAGTCTTCTAGGCTCAGTAGATTTTAAGATCTGAAGGCGGATAGAAAATGTAAGTGATATAACTCGATCTCATAAGAAAGTATTAAAACATGACTACAATTTAAGAGTAGGAATTATCCTGGGGCGCAGTGGTTGCTTTATAGATAAAATATATTAAGTTACGAGAGAGTAAGAAATATCTCAAAGTACTCTTCGAAACAATACTGGAATTTATTAAAAATGCTAAAAACTGGCATTGGTCAGTAGAGAAAAGACTCGGTCTCACAAGAAAGTATTAAAACATTACCGCAGTTTATCAGTAGGAATCAGCCAAGGACGCCGTGCTTCGTTTTATTATTACAAATCATTCTGAGATACAGCGCTGGAATTTCTAACTTAGTAGATTGTCACAAAAGAAAATTGCCGAACGTTGCCCAACTTATTTAACAAGAGGAACGTAACAGCGATATATCAAGGATATTTCCGATGAAAGAAAATATTCTGAGAACCAATACTGGAATCCATTACAGAAAATACAATCATAAGTATTTGTACGATTCTAACATTTTTCCAAGAGTCAGGAAACAAAATATTCCACGAATCAACACTAGAACTGATCAGAAACATACTGTACTAAGGATATTTGCCGATGATCGAAAAACGTTATTCCGAGAAACAAATACCGTAATCGATTATTGGAAGCGTAATCAGACAACGTCCTCGCTTGAAGAGTTATTCAGAGAAACAATACCGGAATTGATCAGCAGAAATAAAGTGACCGGCGGCCGACGATGATGGACGAGTTAGTGATGGGTATCGGCATCCTTACCTTTTTCTGATTTTTTTTTTTTCATGGAAAGCAAAGAGCAACCAAGGGCAGGTTTCCTCTGCTCGAGTGCCACTTGATCCTGAAGTGATGGCATCACCACTCACCGAGATCAACCCCTTCAGCCACTTTCAGGCGGCATCTGCAAGTTGGTCGCAATGATCGTCTTCCTGTCAGGCGCCCTTCTGGACAGGCGGGGTGCCACATGTGGTAATGATTCTCCCCATCTATTCTGGTCCGAGTTCGTTAACATTTCAATGCTTTTGGGCGTTGAGTGCATCTGGCACTCACTCACTCACTCACTTACAGGCAAATAGGCGACAGATTCTCTCTCTCTCTCTCTCTCTCTATCTCTCTCTCTCTCTCTCTCAAAACTTGCCACGAAATTGACCACCTAAGTCTGCATAGATTATTCTCTTTACAGCACACAAATGAAATTCAGGCATTAGGACTCACTCGCTCGGAATAACAAGTGAAGTTCAGTATGAATTTCCACCAGAAAATAAAATAATTTCAAAGAAAAGATAAACTCAGGCCGAAATTGCCGTTTTCATTTACAGTGGGATTTTGGTGATTATTTCTTTTAAGGGATGAGGTCATCAAATCTCGTCCCAAAATACTTGTTTAGAATCCAAAGGGAATGGTTTATTATATTATTATTATTATTAGTTATTATTATTATTATTATTATTATTATTATTATTATTATTATTATTATTATCTTTTGGTCGCTCGCCACGTGCGCTGGAACGCGGAGCTTTTGTCTCCCTTATCCCTCCCCCCCCTAAGCGGACAAACAGGTTTGCAGGAGGAACGTTGGATGTCTCCCCTACCCTCCCGTTCCCGTACCTACTCCGCCCCCCCCCCCCCGTTGGGCGGACAAACACAAAGGATGCAAAGGAAGAGCGTGGATGTCTCCCTACCCTCCCATTCCCCTACCTACCCGCCTCACCCTGGTTTGACAAACAGGTTTACAGAGGGTGGGTGGCTGTGTCACTTCTCCCCTACTGTCCCCCGGGGAGGGAAAACGAGATCAGATACATTCGAATTTTATTATTATTATATTATTATTATTATTATTATTATTATTATTATATTATTATTATTATTATTATTTATTATTGATTCAAAAAGGAAAACTTACGTGTGGTGGAGAGCCATAATGCGGTAACTTAATAATCGTGCATCCATAGGACAGAATGCAAAGATCAGGGAGAAGATACTATAAGATATATAACAAGGGCAATTAAATAAACCAATAAATAGAAGATAAAACTCGCTATACATAAATAATTAATCAAACATACTACATATAAACTTGAACTTGTCAAGTAAGCGTTCACACACATCGCAACATCAGTTCAGGTCAGGCCCAAGGTCAGGAGAGAAGTCGTCTCTTCACCTTGAGTGTCTGGTAAACGAACGTTTTTTTTATTTTTGTACGTTTGTTCGAAACGTTTCTTGGGACGGACGTTTTCCATCTTTCATTCTGAGCATTTTTAATCCGTGCAATGTTAATTCATGAGAACGCAAAAAAACTATATTTTAGTTTTTTTTTAATATTATTCTTTCGGCTTTCGTTTGAAAATTGTCACGTGATGAATTTAAGGAAATAGAAAGATGAGGAATGTTTATACGAGTTGATTTCAGGGTTTGGTGTTTTATTCCTATTTTCGCTCCGATCTAACTTTTTTCTACTCGTATGATTATTATTTATTTTTTTTTTTCAAAGCCACAGGTAGGGATCTCACATCCCCACCCCACCCCCCCCAACCTCTCACTCTCTCCTCTGTTGGTATATGGCTCCCATGGGTAACCTAATCCTTCTCACCTAAGACTTTTAATGGCTCACCATTATCCTTCAAGCATACTTTTAACCAGCAATAGGGTGTCCATACCACCCCCCCCCCCACCCCAAACCCCGAAAAAAAGGGGGGGGGGGAAACCTTATCGGTATTATGAAATTCATTTATTATTCCTTAATTGACGATAACCACGCTACTATTCTCCCTGTATTTTAATGCATTTTTATCTGTTTCTTAATTTATTAATTTTTCTTCTTTTTTTTAATAAGTGCATTCTCTTCATTCTGTATTTCCCTTTACTCCTTCTTACTTCTTCCTATATATATATATATATATATATATATATATATATATATATATATGTAGTATATATGTATCATTGTCTATGCAAGAACTTGGTCAAATATATATACGGCAACTTTGCTTTATACTAATAATTTGTGACGTAAATTATGTAGCTCTGCCTATATATATATATATATATATATATATATAATATATATATATATATATATATATCAGACAAAAAATCGCCAAAATTCCCCCATTCCATACCCGCCACCACCCTACTACCTATTGGGGGGACTGCATCAGTGACCAGGACTTAATTAGTTTCCGTCTAGACCCCTTTTTTCGTAGCTCATACATCCAGTCTCTCTGTCTCTCTCTCTCTCTCATGTAAACTAGTAAACTAACTTTGTCCCCCTCCTACTTTCACTGCTGTTTAAACTACTATAACAGTGATAATACATTTCAGCACCGACCACCAGCCCCTCCCCCTCCCCACCCCACCCTTCCCCGCCTCCTCATTCCAGCCTTTCGATACAACTTGACAGATAATACCGTAAACAGTTTCGTTTCCGATTGTAATGGCGTTTAGATAAAGACCTGATGATGCGTTTGTCTTCTGTTTTATGTTTTATGTTTTTCTTCAAATGAACTTTTCCTTTTTATCAAGCATTTTGTGTGTTAGGACTTGATGCAATATAGTGATGTGACTACGTTTTTCTCTGTAGTAGGTCCCTTTCTTTTTCGTTTTTTATTGTCTTGTGGGCTTTATGTTATTTGCGCAAAGTTGTATTTTGATGTATTTTGTCCTTGCAGGCCATTTAGTACTTGCAAGAACAGAAGAGATTACTGTCCACTTTGTTTATTTTGTACTGTCTCTTTGTGGACAAATTTTAGACTAAAAATTGTATATTTTTTTCAATAGAATAACTAACTATCTGGCCTTTCCCAAAAAGCAGTAGTTTGGGCATGATAGTGTAAGAAAAAACGCTCTCGGATATATTTTGATTCATTCACAGATGTGATTGCCTCTTGGCTTTAGGCCTTAGTCATACGAAAGGTCAATACTAGCACTGGGGTATTTAAAAAAGAAAAACCTTGCTCGGATCTGCAGGCAACATTTGCCTGTCAAGGGCTGCCTCGATGAGCAAGAAGCCCGTGATGCCATAAAGGCCAGTTTGATCTAAAGCAACGACATTTGCCAAGGGCAGTAAAAGGCTGTTTTGACTTGTGCGAGGTACGATAAGATCTTGTGGTCAGTCGGCGGGAACATCTTCGCCCAATCTTTCGACAGGTCCGGTTAGCTGTTTTCATTTCCATGAAATGCCTTTCCCGAACACCACGCTTCTTCCTCATTCTTGAGATATCTTCCTAGATTACTTCTTTCCAACGGTGAATGGTTATGTAAGATAACACTGAGTACATAACCCGTGGCGTTATATCCCGGAATAGATGACAGCCATCTCGACGAGACGACAAAAATACCAATACTAATGATCAGTATCCTTACTATGAGTCTAAGGGCTCTTATACTGGCCAAGTATGGTTTCGAAGCATGGTACAGAAGCTTGTCTCGGAAATTGCTCGTTTAGGCAGAAACTCTGAACCACCCCCAAGTATATAGACCTATTCTTTATACTTTGGAACCACCTTTACACTTCCTGGGCAGCTACGAGTGAACTGAATGTACGATACTTGGCCAAGTATGGTTTCGAAGCACGGTACTGAAGCTGTGCTCGGAAACTGCTTGTGTAGACAGAAATGCTTAACCACCCAAAGTATATTAGAATTATTCTATGTACTTAGGAACCACCTATACACCTCCTGGGCAGCTACCAGTGAGCTGAATATACGTTACGTGGCTGGCCAAGTATGGTTTCGAAGCCTGGTACTTGCCGAAGCTGTGCTCGGAAACTGTCGTTTAGGCAGAAGAAACGCTGAACCACCTAGTACTACTACACTTCCTGGGCAGCTACGAGTAAGGTGAATATTTGCGTGCTTCGATACCATACCTCGACGCTGATCGCCAAAACCATACATGCCCACGTATCGTGTATGAGACCCCTTAAATTCTTTAAGCTTCAGGTCACTCTTTATTAACTAATCTCGAACTACCATTCGGTTGAACTGTTTAACTTAAACCGTCAGCAAGTGTCCCCTTCTACCTGGCACTTTAGGTCCAATTTCCATTTGACACCGGATAAAACCAAGGAGGTTTAATAGGGCTATTAAACCTTCTTGGGATAAGCCCAGATAGGATTCAACAACACCCCTTACACTAAACTCCATTTGTGTACCCGGCAGATAAGATCTGGTGGATGGCTACATTTTTCAGCGTGAAATGATTCCTCTCTTTCGAGTTAATCGTCTGAATATAATTCGGTTGTTCCTGCTACATCATATGAGGACATCGGGACTTCGTGCCCTCGGTGGTGGTAATAACTGAGGAGATTTACATGTTCTAGTGTGACCTAACGCGAATGAATTAAATTAGATCTTATACGCTCATTTTATTCATCCTGTAAATTCGACTTAGGTTTTCCTTTACTCTTAATCGCCTTAACAATCAACTTACCTCTTCTATAGCAACATTTTCCTTTACGCTTAATCACCTTAACAATCACATTACCCCTTGTATAACAACATTTAATTATGAGTCCCATACCTGCATTTTTCAGAAGCCGATTTCCATCTTAGCTAGAGTTATTTATCGGTGGCTTATTTCTATTTATTTATTTATTTATTTTTAATTATTTTTTTATTTCAAATTTATTTATTTATTTATTTATTTATTTATTTATTTATTTTTATTTATTTATATGGTTATTTTTATTTATTTATTTATTTTTATTTTATTTATTTATTTATTTTTATTTATTTACTTTTATTTTTTTTTACCGGATCTGTAAACGCAGGCCTTGTGAATTCTTTAGCCGAAGCCTTGATAGCTCTGAAGAGGAACGACAGAAGTTTCCTGTCACTACCTGGTATGTTGGGAAATACTCCTCGCCCCCCACCCCCATTTTATGAGGGTATGATCGAGAAATTTCTCTCAGACCGAGCCTTTCCTTGATCGGATTGATAACAAATCATTGCAGTTTCCTGTAAAAAAAAAAAAAACTATTGAGATGGTTGTTATTTTGTCCGTCACTTTTTTTCTGTCCGTCCTCAGATCTTAAAACCTACTGAGGCTAGAGGGCTGCAAATTGGTATGTTGATCATCCACCCTCCTATCATCAAATATACTAAATTGCAGCCCTCTATCCCCAGTAGTTTTTATTTGAATTAAGGTTAAATTTAGCCATGATTGTGCTTCTGGCACCTGTATCACAGGCCACCAATGGGCCTTGGCTGAAAGTTGCATTGGCCGTGGCTAAGATTCATAGGCCTTGGCTGAGAGTTTCATACAGCATTATACGCTATACAGAAAACTATTACGCTGAAGATACTTCGGCGCATTTGTTACTTGTTTATTGTTCAAATCCTCTATCGGTTCCAGTTTATTTAATCAGTGTAAGAGTGAATGATTTCATTATGGAAGAATCATTCTCGGACTTAGAGGATATATTTATCATCAGAACTCATCCTTGCATTTCATCCATCTCTCAGCTTCTTCGTAGATAAGGAGAAATTGGCCACTTTTGGCTTTCTGCGCTTTTCACAGCTTGTCCATGTGCTCTCTCTCTCTCTCTCTCTCTCTCTCTCTCTCTCTCTCTCTCTCTCTCTCGACAGTATCTACTCAACACAATGGCGTGAGTATGCATTCAGTTCTATGGGATTGCCAATGACGTCTCTCGTTACTTGCGTACCCAGAGTGGAAGATCTTGTTCCCCTGTGAAATGTGGGCTAAAAACAGAGGCTCTCATTCAGTCGGGAAGCGCCTTGCGATTCGTCCTTGTTTTCTGACATTGCTGCTCATGTCTGGGTTTTCTCTTCGTTTTCATACTTTGGGCGTTCTGTTTCGTGAAAGTTCGCTTTGTGAGTTAACGGTTGTTCATGCTGGTTGTTTGTGTAGAAACCTTCATGACAAACAGATGTATATGTATACAGAAAGAAAGATAGGTTAAGAAATATATAAAAAATCCCCAGAGATAAAAAAAAATAAAATAAAATAAAGTAAACATTTTCTGCAAACTGAGAAAACTCATAAAAATGATTAAGAGGCCGAAAAGACGGAAGATTTCTCGAAGGCAAATCCGTCAGTGGGGCCAAAACCGCCGAAATATTTCCGCCCATGGAAATAGAATTTATCAGCAATTTCCTAAAAGTGAGCGAAATGTCAAAAAGCGCCCGCCCGATATTACGTCACGTGCGAGGATGATGAAAAGACGCTGTATTGGGAAAAATATTTAGTTTTTTTTTTTTTTACACGTTCCTTCGAAAGAACTGGGCCATATTTTTCTCTTTTAAGCTGAGGCCGATGGACTGGCAATCTGGTGCCCTTATCTCGCCAAGACCTTAAGAAAACACCGTATTGAAATAGTCAGATGGAAGAGATGGGATGGGAGCTTAACTCTGAAGGGAGCGATAAGCAATAACTCGCCTCGCAAACCACGAACGATTGCAAAAGTTATGGAAAACGAAGCCGTCAACAGAGTTCCAGAGCTTGGTCCAGTTAAGGCTTGATTGAATGATTGGCACGTGTAATATGGCGTCATAACTATGGCCATCGTTGCAATGACATATTAAGGTAGTAAAGTTGTTGCTTCATCTGGAAAAGAGACCTCGTTTTCGTTTTGGGATTATTCTTCTCGGGGCACATGAGATACTAGCTCTTTCACGAATTTTTTTAATCATCTGCTTCATCGCTGATACTTTTGGTTACGACGTTATGACATCTTCCCACGAACTTTCGTTATCATGGGTACGACCTATGCATTTGTCTTCAGTACCCGGCAATCTTTCCTTTTGTTTTTTCAGTGTTTTTGTTTGAACGATACCAGATTCCATTTAATAAAATGTGATCCAGTTCTTTCTCAGATAATAACCGCTGCATTGGTCTGTTTTCTTTTTCCAACAAATTAGTAGATGCTTGTAATGAATTGATCAGGGGGGGACAGTCGAAGTATTAGAAGGTTCCAAAAAAAAAAAAAAAAACAGGAAGCAAGACTGAAATGGTTTGGTCATGTCATGAGACGAGAAGATGAACACGTAAGTAAGAGGGTATGAGCAATGGAGGTGGAGGGCAGAATCGGGGAGGGGAAGGCCAAAGTTCAGGTGGAAAGATAAATTATTGAATGACATGAAGGAAAAGGGTCTAAGAGAACAAGATGTACAGGACAGAGGAAGATGGAGAAGGCTGACTAGAACAGCGAACCCCATTTACAAATGGGAAAAGCTGAAGGCAAAGAAGAAGTAAATGCTTGTAACCTACTGGATTCCTAAAAAGGAAGTACCACAAATAATCTTTAAAGATAAACTTTTCTAGGTTTACTAATTAGACATGGTTGTTAATGTTAACAATCTTAAAGTATTACCACTAATTATTCAGTGGATGCAAGTTTTAACAATCTCAAATGATTCAGTGGTTGTTAGTTTTAACAATATTAAATAAACAATAAAGTATTTATGGTAAACACTTTACCATAAACACTGTACTATAAAAACTTCACCAGTTCTCGAAATATGAAAAAGGAAAGAAAAAAAAATGCGCTAAATTGTCATGAGGTGAATTTGTAGGTTCACGCATTGGCAGTAATGGAACAGACAGCTCTGTCGCGAAGTTGCCAATGAAATAGTAACTTCAAGTTATAAGCGCCTCAGTGGCGTGATCGGTATGGTCTTGGCCTGCCACCTCGGTGGCCGCGAGTTCCATTCTCGGGCATGCCATTGAGGAGTGAGAGATGTGTATTTCTGGCGATAGAAGTTCACTCTCGACTTGGTTCGGAAGTAACGTGAAGCCGTTCCGGTCCCGTTGCTGAATAACCACTGTGTCCATGCAACGCAAAACACCATACAAACAAACAAAACAAAAACCGAGCCAAGTATGAAATATCACTAGAGCTGTTGCGCTTCTGGTCTTTCATCAGTTGCGATGAGCTCCATCGGGCCTGACTAGCACTTGGATGGGTGATCATGAATGACTGACGTCCGGACATCATTGGTTTACAGAAGACGTGACTGTCTGTACGGCATAGGTATTAGGGCAGCAGCCTCATCCCATTGGAAGAGGGTCATACCTGGAGAATCCTCCGTGATTGGTAGGTCCAAAAACAGATGAAAAGAGAAAGTAACAAAACAGAAAGTATTACTCAAACTTGCAAACTAAATACCAGGATCTGGTGTGAGCTTCAACAGGATACATAGAAAGGCACAAGTAAGCTCGCTATTATTGCCAGGCATTTTATGATGCCTTAACTAACTTGTAATTGCTGTAGAGTTACGCATGAAGTAAGTCTTTTAACTGAAGTTAGTAATCTACTAATAGTTTCTTTCGTCTTATCGTTGTTTTTTTTTCATAACTGGTTATTACTTTTTACTTTGCCTTCTATTTAACAACATTGTCTGTCCGTCCGCACTTTTTCTCTCTGCCCTCAGATATTAAAAACTACAGAGGCTAGAGGGCTGCAAATTGCTATGTTGATCATAGACCCTCTAATCCTCCAAACATACTAATTTGCAGCCTTCTAGCCTCGGTAGTTTTATTTTCATTTAACGTTAGAAGTTATAATTGTGCGTCTGGCAACGCCGTGGTGAAAGCTTCAGGGGCCACTGCTCAGACAGCATTATACATTACAGAAAACTCGACTGCGCCAAGAAGAAACTGCGGCTCATTTTCTACTTGTTTCTTGCTACATTTTTTTTCTGAAATCCCACTTGATATTTTGGTTATCACTGCCACTCATGATTGCGAAACACATTTTCCTTTGTGACGCCAGTTTTAATAGACATAATCAATGAATCAATCTTTCAAAAGGAGTCTAAGTTGATAAGCCTACCTCATGGAAATTGATACCCTTGCCCTGTAAAGTCAAGGTTAGCACATCCTCAAGAAATGCAGTGAAAGGTGCTCCTTAGTCCTAGTCGGTGCCAGCGACGCTATAGTAGATTCACATCAACCGTGCATTTGATGTCTAGGCCAGTCCCTTACAACGCTCCTGATTGGCTGTTGATGAGCCAATCACAGGGCTGGAAACTCTCTGTCTCTCTCGAGAGAGTTCACATGGGTATGATCTATGTTCCACCTCTCCTGAGGGTATACTGGTCTTTAAAAGTATCCCGCAGGAGAGTGGAACATACATCCTGCCTATGTGAACTCTCTCGAGAGACTGAGAGTTTTCCAGACTTGTTGATTGGCTTATCAACAGCCGATCAGGAGCGTCGTAAGGGACTGGCCTAGGCATCAGATGCACGGTTTTTTTTGATGTGAATCTACTATAGTAGTTCCATCATGGCCGGTATAGTCGATTTTTTCGGTAAAGAAAGAAGAAAGAAACGTAAGTCATTCAAGAGCACGTCTCGTACATAAAGGTCATGACATTTACGAGGTTCTGTAGGGAACTGTCTTGACCCAGAGTGGACCTACGCCAGTCAGCACCACAAAAGAAGGTTGAAGATGTCTCTATTGCACATCAGTTGAAAATCAACCTCAACTAAATATTTGATTTTCATCATAACGTGATTCTGCAAGGAATGCTGCTTGCTCTATTTAAGGAAATATTTGCGTCCAAACAGATCTGTGACATTAAACACTTTGAAATGTAATCATTTGTCACGAGAAAGACTAATTGCTATGAATCTCTGGAGAGTCTCATGTTTTCCGTAAAAGTGTTTATAAGACAGCTATAATTGCTATAGGATGATAATACAGTTACCTGATTGTCAAGGGCAATATTGTTGTGGCGCTGTTAGAAGTTTGCATTTTATCATTGGTTCTTAACGGGTTTCTCGCTTGAGCTACAGGACGAGAAATCACTGGCTAGAATTGTCTGAGGTGAGGACAGAGGAGTATGTTCTCTGTAACATGAATTTGTAAAAATTACAGACTTCATATCTCTCTCTCTCTCTCTCTCTCTCTCTCTCTCTCTCTCTCGAAGGGGATATGAATGAGAAAAAATCTACTGTACATGAACCCAGAAGCACGATTTGAATATTAATGACTAAGAATGGGTCACATGGCAAACCATATATACATAAGAATACGGGCACGTGGCATAATCCATATTTGGGAATTTTCATTAGTATACCGTATTGTATTTACGTCAGTCTGACAACATAAATAGCAAATAGGGGCATGGACAACATGATTACCTCCTTTAGCCCAACCCTTACGAAAGCAAGAATGAGGCAAAGAAAGGAGGGTGGGTGGGGGGGGGGGGGGGGGATGATGAAAGCTGGGGTTTGGCCTGAGGTGGGGGAGGGAGGGGGGGAGGGGGGAGGGGCTCAGCAACCAAATTTTGGTAAATAAAAGCAACTTTCCCCATTCTGAGATTCTGAGAATTGTAATATTACGAAGGAAATGAAACCCCTGATATGCCCGGTCTAACCTTAAAGGCACCTTATGATCTAGTTCCTCACCTTTGATGAAATCCCAAGAAAGCTCACACACACACATACGCACACACACACACGCACGCACGCACGAACGCTGGCGATATTTTAGTGAATAACCAACCGCTTATATGTCTCGCTATGTTCCTGTGGTGTGTACAATCAATAGCAGATATCTGAAGGCGCATGATTGGTGCGAGTATTTTCGAAGGTTATTAATGACGAACAAACGTCTGTTGTTTACTTAATCTCTTGTCCAAAATCTGAATGGAAGCCTTTTGAAAGGAATTCCTCGCTAGGTTTCATTAGAGGTTTAATTAAAGTTTAATTAAAGCTTTGACATTTGGTGATGAAGCTTATTAATCTAGGGTAGAAAGTTTCCTGTGATTGTTCTTCTTTTTTTCTTAGGATGTACAAACTCTTTGTTTTAATGTCTTCAGGTCCTGTTATTATTATTATTATTATTATTATTATTATTATTGTACTTAGGAAGCAGACCCTCTCTCAAGCATACTTTATTAAAAGTAATGGCTACTTCAGCAGCATTACACTTGTAGAGATTCTTCTCTATTTTCCGAATAGCGGCTTTTTTTCCGTGCTACTTAGACAGGCTAGTAGAGCGCCTATGGAGGTCATGATCGAATACAGAGTCAAAATTGTGTATATATTTGAATTTTACAGATAAAACTATGATACCATAGTTATCAAAGTCATTAACGATATATATATATATATATATATATATATATATATAGGATATATATATATATATATATATATAATATGTCTCTCTCTCTCTCTCTCTCTCTCTCTCTCTCTCTAATCTCTCTCTCTCTCTCTCTTTCTTGAAGCAAGCGAGCTTTCGTCTGGAGCTGCCAGACATCCTCGGGCTGGGAAGCTGAGGGTGGACTGATCTTTAAGCGGTGTCCGTCCTCGTTTATATTTGGAGTTTGACAGCAGGGGGTCTGCCCCATGCTGATCTACTATTGGCTGGTGGCGGAAGGTCTTCGTTTTCATTGGTGGCTTGAACCGGGTCTCAAGCCACTTTCCATGCGTTGATGGTTGCGATACTGTAAGTCCTGCAGCCGCCTAGACCTCCTTAGCGGCGCGGTTACGTCGATGGGCTTTTCGCTATGCTGCGGGACGTCACGGCTAACTTGATTATGATTGGCTGCGGGAGTATCTCGTTCGGGGGCGTCGTCTTCCGTGGAGTTGTCGTGCTCGGTGGTGTCATTGTTGGTGGCAGGTCTTCTCATACTCGTAGGGAGGAGAAATTCTTCTGCGTCGTATTTAGTGTAGGTTTTACTTGCTGGATGAAGCGCCTCCAGCAGGCGTAAACCGACGGGCATCAGGGGCCTTCCCGATGATCTTCGTGTTTTGGATGATCACATCCAAACATCAAGAGGCCATCTCCCGGGATGTGATCATCCAAAACACGAAGATCATCGGGAAGGCCCCTGATGCCGTCGGTTACGCCTGCTGGAGGCGCTTCTCATCCAGCAAGTAAAACCTACACTAAATACGACGCAGGAAGAATTTCTCCTCCCTACGAGTATGAGAAGATCTGCCACAACAATGACACCACCGAGCACGACAACTCCACGGAAGACGACGCCCCCGAACGAGATACTCCGCAGCCAATCATAATCAAGTTAGCCGTGACGTCCCGCAGCATAGCGAAAACGCCCATCGACGTAACCGCGCCGCTAAGGAGGTCTAGGCGGCTGCAGGACTTACAGTATCGCAACATCAACGGCATGGAAGTGGCTTGAGACCCGGTTCAAGCCACCAATGAAAACGAAGACCTTCCGCCACCAGCCAATAGTAGATCAGCATGGGGCAGACCCCCTGCTGTCAAACTCCAAATATAAAAACGAGGACGGACACCGCTTCAAGATCAGTCCACCCTCAGCTTCCCAGCCCGAGGATGTCTGGCAGCTCCAGACGAAAGCTCGCTTGCTTCAAGAAAGAGAGAGAGAGAGAGAGAGAGAGAGAGAGAGAGACTATATTATATATATATATATATATATATATATATATATATATATATATCGTTAATGACTTTGATAACTATGGTATCATAGTTTATCTGTAAAATTCAAATATATACACCAATTTTGACTCTGTATTTGATCATGACCTCCATAGGCGCTCTAGTAGCCTGTCTAAGTAGCACGGAAAAAGCCGCTATTTGGAAAATAGAGAAGAATCTCTACAAGTGTAACGCTGCTGAAGTAGCCATTACTTTTAATAAAGTATATTATTATTATTATTATTATTATTATTATTATTATTAATATTATTATTGTCCCTGAATGATTTTGGAGTTGCAATTCATGAGCTGCCACTAAAGTTCATTCATCCAACTATCCTTTTATTATTATTATTATTATTATTATTATTATTTATTATTATTATTATTATTATTATTATTATTATTATTATTATTATTATTATTATTATTATTATTATTATTATTATTATTGTGTTGTGTTGTTGTTTTGATTTTGTTGTTGTTTGTTTAAGAGGTACAAGAAGCTGCAAAATGGCAACTATACCTGTAACTGGTTGCTTAGGTATAAATGTACAGATTTAATTAAATTTTGCTTATTTACTTTTACCAGTATATTACCCAACTCCTCTCCTTTTGTACTTAATCTTTACGAAGTCATTATTTTATTTGTTTATGCGCATTCTGTTCTTCTTGAGGCTTTCTTAAGAAGGCGATAGTCTGTTTAGCTTAGAATATAAGCTATGTTCCTGTCCAGTAGAAGATTTGCTAAGAAAAAAAGTTAGTATCTTGCAGCCGCATACCTGAGAAAATGCCGAAAAAAGAATCTTGGTTCCTTAGAATAAGTTGTAAAGAATGGCTATGCAATACAGGCCCAAAGACCAGGAAAGAAACTCAGAAAATAGCTCAGACAAATGCAGCCATAGCTTAGGATCTAAGAGTTAAGGACCAAAGCAGAGAAAATAGAGAACAGTGCCCCAGGTCTAAAGACAGAAATACGGAAACTATGGTAAGCTAAATTGGAAGTAGTATACCTGTCATCGTGGGAGCCCTAGGATTAACCGCGTAGGACTTCAGGGAATCTGGAGAGGATTTGAAGCACAAACCTCGAACAGGACTTACCCCAGAAAAGTGTGTTGGCCACATCTGTGATAAATGGAGGAACGTTAGACCTAATGTTACCAGGCATTGAATTCAGATCCTCAGGAGGCATGTTTCATCCCGAATCCGCCCGTAAGGGGGTAGCACCGTCAGTGGACCTCATGCGGTGCGCTGTGTAGGCATTACTTTTAAGGTTCTTTGCAGCGTGCCTTCGGCCCCTAGCTGCAACCACTTTCGTTCCTTTTACTGTACCTCCTTTCGTATTCTCTTTCTTCATCTTATTTTCCATCCTCTCCTAACACTTGATTTCATAGTGCAACTGCTTTGAGGTTTTCCTCGAGTGACCTCATAGGTCCCCAGTGCTTGGCCTTTAGCCCGAATAATACATTCAATTCAACTTAACAGCCCGAATCCATACTCGGAGATACCATCCTAGCAAGACCGTAGAATGAAATAATAGTAAATATACAGGCAACAGTCCAAGTTGACTCACTCACCAATTGGAGATCGTTCGAATTAAGCCACAGACTGGGATCGAACCACAGACTGGGATCGAACCACAGACTGGGATCGAACCAGAAACTTGCAAATTATTTTGTTGTCAGTTGCTACCCATTTCAGCTAACTGATTGTGTGGATATATGATTTCTCTATTTAGGTCAACTGGGCTGTAGATACGGTGGCTAGCGTTGTGACATGCCGCTCAGACGTTGCGGGTTCGCGCCTCCCCAGGGGAATGAAAAAATCACTGGCTCTGTGTCATGATCAGTTACTGCTGAAGTGTGGGGTCTGGGGTGGGAGGTTGAAACCAACATTCTTTGGAAGCTTGAATTTCAAGTCAATGGCCCCTTTGGTGTGCTTGTTCCATGTGAATAGGCTTCATTTACTGAAGAATAATAATAATAATAATAATAATAATAATAATAATAATAATAATAATAACTGGGATGTAGTGTGATTTCATGGAAAACCTACATGTGTGCATCCTTACCCTGGAAATGGGACCTGGGTTTTAAAGTTAACACATCGTAGTAGAATTTAGAAGTATTTTCTATGAAATGTTAATGAGATAAAATAACATTCGGGAGTATTTTAAATTTTCCTACAGTCCAAGCGTCTCTTGCAAATAAAATGTATAATTTCAGTTACTGAAATAGTTTTATAAAATCCCATGAAATAAAGAAAGCTGATGATGTAGAATAATTATTCAAATAACGTTCTTATTCCGGTGTTGTACTTGTTGGGATGCAAAATTCAAAAGGCTGGCTAATGAATTTTCTCGGTAAAATTCAAATGATATGTCATACCAATGTAAGGTTTCATGGGTGATCCTTCATAATTATTATTTATTTTTTTTTTTTTGTCATGATTACATGAAGCTTTCCAGCATTAATGTCTATAGTAAGATAATGAAGTTGATTATAATTATAACTTGTGAACCTGCGAGTTAAAAGTAATTGCAGTAATTAAGTCATTTTGAGTTGGATCGTCCTTATGATTATATCATCAGTGTTATGTTGCCTTGCATTTTCTTACTGCAGATTTTTGAGTTTATTTCCCATCCGCAATCAGCGTCACACATGAAAAAATTACCTGGATAAACTTTGCGTTGCATCTAATAGTTAAATGTCCGAATTTTAATTGAAGAAGATGAAGAGAATATAATAACATGCAAATTAATATAAACAAAATGAAAGAAGAATCCTGAAACAAATATTAAATACAGCCTGACAGGAGGACCGACAAAGGCGAGAGTGACATCAGAAGGGGAAAAAAAATCTAATCAAAAACGGTATCCCCGAAGAGGCCGAAGAATCCCACATAGGGTTTCTTGATTTCTACCCCGGAAAACCCAGCGAAGAGGATTAATGAAAAGAAATCCCTCGGGGATAAAGCCTATTAGGCCTATATTGTCGGTCAGATATTTGTTTTTTAGTTTATGAGTAGAATATCTAATATTGATTGAGGCAGCGTTTTCTCCCTGGGTCAGGTTCTGAGAGCCACGATAAGTCTCTTCTTCAGTTAAACGTCATTTTCTTCTTCAGTTAAATGTTATTTTCTTCTTCAGTTAAATGTCATTTTCTTCTTCAGCTAGATGTCTGACAGAGTCATGAAATTTCTTCTTCAGTTCAATGTCATTTTCTTTTTTAGTTAAATGTTATTTTCTTCTCCAATTAAATGTCATTTTCTTCTTCAGTTAGATATCTGACAGAGACATGAATTTTCTTCTTCAGTTAAATGTCATTTTCTTCTTCAGTCAGATGTCATTTTCTCTTTCAGTTAAACGTCATTTTCTTCTTCAGTTAAATGTTATTTTCTTCTTTAGTTAAATGTCATTTTCTTCTTCAGTTAAATGTAATTTTCTTCTTCAGTTAAATGTCATTTTCTTCTCCAGTTAAATGTCATTTACTTCTTCAGTTAAATGTCATTTTCTTCTCCAGTTAAATGTCATTTTCTTCTTCAGTTAGGTGTCTGACGGAGTGATGAAATTTCTTCTTCAGTTAAATGTCATTTTCTTCTCCAGTTAAATGTCATTTACTTCTTCAGTTAAATGTCATTTTCTTCTCCAGTTAAATGTCATTTTCTTCTTCAGTTAGGTGTCTGACGGAGTGATGAAATTTCTTCTTCAGTTAAATGTCATTATCTTCTTCAGTTAAATGTCTAACAGAGTCACGAAATTTCTTCTTTAGTTAAATGTCATTTTCTTCTTCAGTTAAATATCTGACAGAGCCACGAAACTTCTTCTTTAGTTAAATGTCATTTTCGTCTTCAGTTAAATGTAATTTTCTTCTTTACTTATATGTTATTTTCTTCTTCAGCTAAATGTCTGACAGAGCCGTGAAATTTTTTCTTTAGTTAAATGTCATTTTAGTCTTCAGTTAAATGTCTGACAGAGCCATGAAGTATCTTCTTCAGTTAAATGTCATTTTAGTCTTCAGTTAAATGTCATTTTAGTCTTCAGTTAAATGTCTGAGAGAGACATTAAGTTTCTTCTTCAGTTAAATGTCATTTTCTTCTTTAGTTAAATGTTATTTTCTTCTTCAGTTAAATGTCATTTTCGTCTTCAGTTAAATATCTGACAGAGCCATTAAGTTTCTCCTTCAGTTTCATGTCATTTTCTTCTTCAGTCAGATGTCATTTTCTCTTTCAGTTAAATGTCATTTTCTTCTTCAGTTAAATGTCTGACAGAGCCTTGAAATTTCTTCTTCAGTTAAATGTCATTTTCTTCTTCAGTTAAATGTCATTTTCTTCTTCAGTTAAATGTCAGACAGAGCCACGAAATTTCTTCTTCAGTTAAATGTAATTTTCTTCTTCAGGTAAATGTCTGACAGAGCCATGAAGTTTCTTCTTCGGTTAAATGTAATTTGCTTTTTCAGTCAAATGTCATTTTCTTCAGTTAGATGTCTGCCAGAGCCATGAAGTTTCTTTTTCAGTTAAATGTCATTTTTTTCTTCAGTTGAATACAGTTAATTACAGACCCTTGCAAGTTACCGACCTTAGGATCAATTTAATGATCTCAGAGACCAAATCACTTCATTTACGAACAAAGTTATAGAGAGCATGAATTGAATCATTGGGCTAAAAACCTGAGTACCTGAGTCTGAGGTTAAAGACTTAATTCACCTTGAGCCGGGAGGCTAATTCCTTGGATCTAGAAACGACCACGGAATTTAGAAACCGAGCCACTCGAATTTACAAGCCTAGATACTGAGATTGGAGCCTGCATTGTTACTGTGTCTAGGACAGAGTTGCTGAGCTCAGAGATGAAGTCATTCAACCTAGAGACAGTATCGTTGAGCTCAACGGCTGAGCTAATGAATTCAGAGACTGATTCGATTGGGTCAGACCTTGAGCCTCTAAGTAGAAAGACAGAATAACTGAGCGTGCAATCGTCCTTGAGTCTGGAACATTAATCATGCTAAGACAAATAACTTTCTTCCAAGTTGTCAGATAACGCCCAACATATTATAAAGCTACTGTACTGTTATCATATTTTATTTATTGGCTTTTTGATCTCTGGGATGTTAGAGAAACCCCACGCCCCCCCAGCCCCCCACACAACACCTCCCCATTTGTTTTCATTCCCTGAGGGGTTTGGTTATTCTCTTGAATTAAATGCCACAGCCTAATTAGCCGTGAAGACTAAAAGTACTAAACATTTACATCAAATGTTGCAAAGTTATAATCTTGTGGTTTTCATTCATAAATGAAGAATGGATACTACATCTACGTACGAGAGAGAGAGAGAGAGAGAGAGAGAGAGAGAGAGAGAGAGAGAGAGAGAGTTCTGAAGTGATAGCTCTTTTGTTCCGCCCGCAGAGGATAGCTCTTTGGAAATGAGAAATTTTTGAATGTCTTCCATTGTGCCTTCTGCAGGATGCCATTGTCTGTCTTGAGACAATAGTTCGAGGCCTATACCTTACCTTTCACATCCCCTAGCGGTGGCTGAAGGCTGTTTCTGCCGCCTCCTCCGCCGACAGCATTCTTCCTTTTCCTCTTTTATTTCCTCTCTTTATTTTTTTCTTCAATTCCAGATCGACTCGATGGTCTTTGATCTTTAAGTAGGGAGGTATCGCTGGATTTTAATGCTCTTGGGTGTCGCTTTGATGGTTGGGACTGAGAGGTGAATAGATAGAGGTAGAAGGAAGGAATATACGTGACATGGATAGGACGAAAAGACGGTGAGAAAGACGGCTAAAGGCTGGATTCATAACGAGGCAACAAGAGGAAACGAAATAAAATCCATACAATTTGTCCCACATTACCAATACGTTACTATCCAATGATTTTATCTCGCTACATTCCTGGTAAACCTTTAACATTTAATTAGAGAGAAGTAAGACTTCAAAAGAGTACATTCTCTGTAGGCCCTTTTTCTTCTTCTTCTTCTTTTCAGAGCAAAGGAGTTGTACCAATTTCCCATGGAAACAGATCTATGCGGGCGTCACCATGGCAACGCAAGGATAATAATCGGAGCTCGTATCGTAACCTTACCTTCCGGAAAATAGGCTAAAAAAAAAAAAAAAAATTCTGGGACTAAAAAAGGATGAAATTAAAAAGGCTTAACGAACGCTGCCGCGGTTGAAGGCTGATAAAAACGGCTAAAATGACTGGATGAAGCGAAAGTTGTATTTCGTAAGGATATTATATTTATTTTTTCCTTCTTATGAAAGTGGATGCCTTTCAGGGTGAGAATTTTTCATTCTTGATTAAAGTTAGATTGGGTTGAATTTTGACTTCCGTCCCTCTAGTAGTTTTAAACTGTGTGATAATTTTGTAATTAAGTGAAATGTTGACCCAATGAAATTCTCATTTTCGGTTACTCGGGGAGTAAGCCTCACAAAACTACGCTGTTGTTGTTGTTGCTGTTCTTGCTGTGTTGTTGGGGGGGGGGGGGGCGGTTTGTGTTAGGAACACCTATGGAAAAACTTAAAAATGTCTGAAAAAGGTGTTTCGCGTTGAGTTAAAAGATACAAACATTTTAGAATAGGATATTTATGGTTTATTTGTTAAAATGAAAATGTAAAAAAATGTGCATGATAAACAGTACAGAACAGTTATGTCTGATACAATATAGTGCATTTATTTTCATTTTCATTGGTGAAACATCTCTTTATTTGACCGTGGATTTCAGCACGCTCCTAGAGTAAGCTGGAGGTCGGATCGCGCCTTGCTAATGAGTAGAATATTTCCGTCTAGGTAAATCGGACACTTTTATAGACGATACAGTTTAGAGTTTTCAGCTGTTTAAAAGTGAAAAATCCTGTGTGGAATGATTTAAAAACCCAAAACTAAGGTGATGGAAAATTGTTTAAGTTTTCCTTGGGGGGGGGGGGGGGGGGGGGGGGGGGGGGGGGGCCATTTTCCCAAAAGAAAAGCTGAGCTTTCCCATCAGTGCGATAGAATGGAGCCAGTCGCCTGTTACGCATTGTATAGAATTTAAATTGAGTCAACATAACAGGAGGAAAATGACTATGGGCACCACCGGTTGCATTTATTGATATAGCTGGAGAATCATTTTTTATTCTTTTTTCAAGATAGTCTTGAATTTTCCTTCAGTTTTCTTGGTAAGAAGATTATTTCGTATTTTCTTGCAGTTAGTGGAGCGATTTGAGTGTAAATGAATACTTCGTATTTTGGAATCAAGGCGTAGGATTACATTTTAAAATCCTTACAACTAAATGCATCAGAACTGGTAACTTAATGGGTATGAGAGAGAGAGAGAGAGAGAGAGAGTGTGTGTGTGTGTTACAAGGAGTTACTAGGATTATGATGTCTCAAAGACTTACTAGTCCATCTGAGGAGACATCGTGTGCTCACTTATCTGTAGAAGCAGGTTTTACTGTTCATTCCCATTGTCCTCATGATTTTGTCTAGCTTTCTTTTAAACTCATCTGTCGCTGCTTACAACTTCTGGTGGCAGTTTATTCCATGTGTCACATGGAATAGAGATGATAGTAAATAAATGTGACGAATAACAATATCAAGGCATCCGCTTCAGTAGTGTCGTGCCCTTTGGAACTCCTTCACTGATGCTGCGGCCATTATACTCCCCATGGGGCACTGCTCGTCCCCATGGGGCCTCTTCCTTATGCGTTCATAATCCAGCCGGTTTTCCTGGAACTCCTCCGTGTTCTTGCCTGGACAGAATTACCTGCCCTCCTGTATCCTCTATGTATTGAGATCTATGCTGGATAATTTTGCTTCCTTTTATAGATTGCGCCCTCTCTCTCCCTCCCGACTTTACCAGTTATAGTGAGGTAGTGCCATCAGTGCACCTCACGTGGTGAACATTAGGCATTACCGAAGGGTGTTTGCGTCGTTCCTTTCGCTTTTAGCTACACTCTCTTTCTACCCTATCACTGTATACACACACGCACACACACACGCACACACACATATGTATATATACATATACATATAATAGAGGCCTATGTGTCGACGGCATGATCCGTCATTTCTCGGTGGTCACCCATCCAAGACACTGCCCCAGTCCGACGTTGCTTAACATCGTCGATTGTACAGCGAACGGTATTGCAAACGCCACGAAATTAACCCCCTCAAAATTGAGCAGCATCAGCTGTCTCGTTCAGTCCCCGACTACTGTGTGTGTGTGTGTGTGTGTGTATGTGTGTGTGTGAATATTTGTATTATACACGTATTTACGCTCAAGTGTCTTTGAAATGCGAATAAAATAGTAAAGGTTTTACGGCGACTCTCAACGAGAAAACTGAGCTGTGTCGTCGAAAACACCTCGGTTTAAATGACAAAGATGGCAGCGCCGTAGCTCTTCGGCCAAAGTCGCTGATATTTACTGACGAAGTTAAAGTGGCTGTGAATTGACGCTGCTGCCTCTGCTGCTGAATGACCCCTGGCGAAAGGTCAACCGGGCCGGGTGCATTGACCATTTACGTTCTGAAGTTTTTGGACGCGCGAACCTGTGTGTAAAAGCAGCGATGCTTAGCCTTGCTTGCGTTGGTTTCTACTCGATTGTGCATCTACGCATTTACACGTTTTAATTATATATAATATATATATAAATCTATATATATATATATATATATATATATATATATATATATATATATATATATATATATATTATATATATATATATGTGTGTGTGTGTGTGTGTGTGTATGTGTGTGTGTATATCTAAAAATATTAATATAATATATATATATAATATTATATATATATATATATAATATATATATATATATATATAAAATATTTTTAGACACACACACATACACACACATATATATTTATATATATATATATATATATACATATATATATATATATATAGATAAGTAGATAGATAGATAGATAGATAGATAGATAGATAGAGAGGGAGTCGGTGTGACTGGTGCAGGAGGTACGATAAGGGGGAAATTTTCCTCTATTTAAGCGGATGAAAAATATTAGCATTAAAAAGAAAAATCCAAGATGGAAGTGTCAGTCGTAATTTGATTCAAATGCAAGTTTCTTTTATAGAGCATCCATTCACGATAATGACTACATTGGCCATTTAAACCTTTAAAAAACGCCGACTGGACGTATTTTACGTCGACATTTTTTGTCTCTCGGGTGCCGACTGGACGTATTTTACGTCGACATACAAAGTTTTTTTAAAAACAAAAATTCGCGGAAAAATACTTTTAGGCCTACCCAGCCAAAAACTCTTGAATCACGCGCCTGGGGATGCTGGGAGTTCACGGATCAAGGTGTTGTTTTTGTTTACAATCGTTACGCAGGCGCGCAAGCGCGAATTTCTTTCTTGCCGCACTAAAAAGTATCTGTGACACATCTCGGAAATTATTTCGTCACTTTGACATAATTTTTGTACCATTTTAAATTAGCCGTTACATGGAGTATTATATATGAAAATGTGCGCATTTTTATGAAGAATACAACAAAAAAATACTCATGATTTTAGCTTTTATCAGTTTTGAGATATTCTCATATAAATACGATAAGTGCTTTTAAAATTTTCAACCTTCGGTCAACTTTGACTCTATCGAAATGGTCGAAAAACGCAATTGTAAGCTAAAACTCTAATATTTTAGTAATATTCAATCATTTAACTTAATTTTTCAACTAATTGGAAGTCTCTAGCACAATATTTCGATTTATGGTGAATTTATGAAAAAACTTTTTCCTTACGTCCGCGCGGTAACTCTCCGAAAAAATCATACATGCGATTGTGGTAATGTTTGCACCATTTTAAATTTAGCCGTTACATAAAGTTTTATATATGAAAATGTGCGCAATTTCATGCACAATACAACTAAAAACAACCCATGGTTGTAGCTTTTATCAATTTTGAAATATTTTCATATTAAAAATGATAAGTGACAAATTTTCAACCTTCGGTCAACTTTGACTCTACCGAAATGGCGCGAAAAACGCAATTGTAAGCTAAACCGCTTATATTCTAGTAATATTCAAGCATTTACCTTCAGTTTGCAACAAATTGGAAGTCTCTAGCACAATATTTCGATTTATGGTGAATTTATGAAAAAAAAAAATAACATTTTCTTTACGTCGCGCGGTAACTCTTCCGAAAAAATCATACGTGCGATTGTGGTAATGTTTGCACCATTTTAAATCAGCCGTTACATAAAGTTTTATATATGAAAATGTGCGCAATTTCATGTAGAATACAACAATAAATAATTTAAGGTTGTAGCTTTTCTCATTTTTAAAATATTTGCATATAAATCACGATAAATAGAAAAAAAACCACGTTCGGTCAACTTTGACTCTACCGAAATGGTCAAAAAACGCAATTGTAAGCTAAAACTCTTACAGTCTAGTAATATTCAGTCATTTATCTTCATCTTGAAACAAATTCGAAGTCTCTAGCACAATATTTAGATTTATGGTGAATTTTTAAAAAAATCTTTCCTTCCCTCCGCGCGCGGATTCTCCGCCACAAATCTCCGAAATGCGTACGTTCCATTCTCGGAATATTTGCTCCCGTTTCATATTTAGGCATTTCATAGTTTTTTATATATGAAAATGTGCGCAATTTCATGTAGAATAAAACGAAAAATATTTGAAGGTTGTAGCTTTTTTTATTTCCGAAATAATTGCATATAAAAAAATATATATATAAAAAATTCGACATTTGGTCAACTTTACCTAGTCAGATATGGTCGAAAACTGCATTTGTAAGCTAATATTCTTACAGTATAGTAATATTCAATCATTTTTCTTCATTTTGAAAGAAATTGGAAGTCTCTAGAACAATATTTAGATTTATGGTGAATTTTTGAAAAAAATATTTGTTTACGTCCGTGCATTACGAATTCATGCATTATTTTGTGATAATATTTTCTCTGTGTTGCTTTTATCGTTTTACGATGTGTTATATACCAAAATGATCGCAATTTAGTGTACATTACAACAAAAAAAGAAATAACTCATTACCTTTAACCGTTTGCGCACAGCGCGATTTGAATACAATTATATATGAAATTTCGTTTTGCGCTATCATATATCGCATTATTTATATATGGAATGATATTTTTTTTCATTTCTGATGTTTGCATACTAAACTTCAGCCAATGACAAAAAAGGAGCCAAAAATAAACTCTTAATCTTGAAAACTAAGCGCGCTGTGATTTTTTGAAAAAAATATTTTTTCGCTTCCGCTCTCACTCTGAAACACTTCCGGCATACGGGAGACATTTTTTTTTTTACCGCTTCGGCGTTTAAGGGTTAAGACACTAAACCCTTTGGCAGCAAATTTTCACTTAAGATGCTCAGATTTCTATGAAACAAGTAAAATATGCGCCGAAGTGTCTTCGGCGCAATCGAGTTTTCTACACAGCGTATAATCAAAGCCACCGAAAATAGGTGTATCTTTCGGCCATCTAGGTACAATGCTGTATGAGCCGCGGCCCATGAAACTATCAACCATGGCCCGGTGGTGGCCTGTTTTGTAGCTTTGACATAGCTTTACCATAACTTTGTCGGACGCACAATTATGGCTTACTTTAACCTTAACTAAAATAAAAGCTACTGAGGCATGAGGGTTGAAATTTGATATGTTTGATGATTGGAGGGTGGATGATCAATATACCAATTTGCAGCCCTCTAGCCTCAGTAGTGTTTAAGATCTGAGGGCTGAGAGAAAAAGTGAGGACGGACAGACAAATATGTCAATAGTCTTCTTTTTAGAAATTAAAAGGGAACCATTTACAAGGAATGGCAAATCATAAGTTTCTAGGAGCGAAGTGGAAATAGAACATCCAGAATGCATAATATATCAGAGATTTATGAATACATTTTATGGTGTATTAGTGGATGACATTTCAAGCAAAAAATAAAAATTGTTAAAATGAAGTTTTAAAGCAGATGAAATCTACAGTAGCTACTTATTCTTTCCTCGCTTTCAAAATATCCCATGTAAGAAGGAATGGCTTATATCTGAAAAGAAAAAAAAAATGATCACTGTAAAATGTTGAGGCGTTCCCTGCATGATGGAGGAACCACATATGGCAACTTGATGTCTGTTGATAGGTGCAAGGTCAAGCCTGGCGATTGCCAAACAGCGCTCGCTGCATGCTTTTATTTTCCTCACACACATCCCCGACTCGATAGTCCTCCTCCTCCTCCTTGCAGAGAAGGAGGAATCTGACCTTTAGACTCTTTTCTCGCAAGGGACATCGTTGCCAATGCTTCGTCTCCTTTCGGGCAGTGACTGCCTTCTTCGTTACTACATTAGCGACGCATCGTAGAGGCGTCAGCCAAAGCCTGAAAGGGTTTGTTGTCGAGCCGCCACCGCCTTCTTCTTCTTCTTCTTCTTCTTCTTCTTCAAAGGCCTTGTTCAGCAATCAACTCCCTGCAAGAGGCCCTCGTCGTAGATGTTGATCTACAATTCACCGGCGCGTATCCAGGCTGTTTGCAAATGATCGTCTTGCTCATCTTTTTGATGCTGATGTGCCTCGGTGCCTCCTCGCTTGTTATCTCGCCGCGCCAACGAGAGCAGACGGTGGGCAATGCGAGATCGTTGTTTCGCTCTCTCTTTCGTGGCAACCTTCGAGAGCTGTTTGTTTTTTTGTTTTTGTTTTTCACGCACGCTGAACCTATGAGATTTTTTTTTCACTTGAGAAGATTCCAAAAGTTTTATTACCAAATAAAAAAAAAAATCTAAACAATTTTTGGGATACAGCTTCGAATTTTCATTTTCTCCTCCGTCAGATTCTTCAAGAATTATTTTGAATTTTCATCCTCTCCTAAATATTGTTTCATAGTGCAACTGCTTTGAGGTTTTCCTCCTGTTACACCTTTCAAACCTTTTACTGTCAGTTTCCGTTTCAGCGCTGAATGGCCTTAGTTGCCCCAGTGCTTGGCATAACGCCAAAATTCTATATAAGTCAATTCAATTATTTGGACATTTTCAAGAAATAGTTTGACATTTGTAATTTTATATAGAAAGTTTGTGAAATACATTTTTGGGAAGTATTTCGTCCATTCCTCCCAGAAGAAAATTGAATATTTCATTGAAATGCAGTGGGATTTTGTTGCATTTTTCCCCCTGAAACCCTCTGCTAGATTTATTTTCGCTTCGTTCGTGAACACGTTTGAAATACTCCTAATCCGGATGTCTTCCGCCATGCACCACAATGAACCGAAGGAAGAATCGAGACGAAATGGCTCGGAAGGATAAGGCGATTAGCGCTGCAAATGTTCTCTAATTGAACCGAGCTATCTACACGAAAAATAAGGGAGAGGGAGGACGGACGCGCAAAGGGAATCAATTATAATACGCCATTAAACAAATGTAATAGGAAATAGGACTTAATAATGGCGAAGGAAGGGAGACGGAAGAGCGAAATGAAAGAGAAAATCGGGGGGAAAAAAAAGGGAGAGGCAATTTGTCTGTTTGAATGAAAGCTGTCGTCCATTCATAAAAAAAACCTGATCCTGTAATGTGCTATAATGACTACCTGTGTGTTTTCGCAATTTGCTGCGTCTTTTTTTTTCTACTTGCTCCTTTTACCTATTTTTATTTCACTTCTTTTCTGTTTTTTTTTCAGCTTTGACTTATAAATACGAAAAAGCCTTGAATATATATCCTTAGTGTTTTAAGCAATATTGCAATACGCTGCCCAGCTTCTGCTATCAGGTTCGCTTTCATATTTCAATTTGGATGGCAGGTTTATGCCATTTTTCAGGAGCAGGGTTCCTGAAATGTTCCTTTTATATATATTATCTTCATATTGTAACGGCTCGTTTTACCGTCACCAAAATACTATTAAATTTTCTCTTTAAGTATCCATATACCAACTGATACGAAGTCCACAATAAGGTGGAATCATACCACAAACACAATTTTCAAAGTGCAAGGATGAATTCAAGGGAGGAGTAAACAAACACAATGAAAAACCATAAATTTAATACATAAAGAACCAGACAGAAAATACACCTGAACCTCTTTAAGACAGGAAATAAATGAATTACTATCACACTTAATAACAATTCAACACAACGTATACAAAATTTAAGAATAGCATAAACCAACACACTCAAACCCAAATAAGGGGGCCCAGAAAGGAGGAGGAAATCAAAAAAGAAAGAATATCCTGACGATTACAGGCTAATACCAAGCTTGTCACCAAAAATCTTCATGTTCAAAAATGCTTATTATTCTTTTTTAAAGAATACAGAATCCTCCACGTCTGGAGGAGTGGTACCACAGGTGGTTAATAACTAGGGGGCCCAGTCGAGCAGTCTCCACAGAATCGCAGCCGTGATCAATGCAAAAAGGTATTAAACAACCTTACCATGGGACAGCGAGATCCCCCTGGTTTTATAACTGAACCAGAGGTGGAGCGGTGATTCCCAAGGACGTCCAGATATGTTATCTGGAGAGATCTCCCAATCTGAAGATAACAGATATTCAGTGATCTTCGGGTCCTGCAGATACGGGTAAATCACAATAGAGGCTGCAAGCACCACGAAGCAAGAGACGGCAGTACTCTTAGTGCATGAGGCAAGTTCAAAAATCATCCAAAAGTGACAAGGTCCAGAGAACGACTGCCTGTTCTCCTCCCTTAAGCCAAGAAGTTCACCCCCCCCCCCCCCCCCTTATCCACAGGGGAGGGACCACTCACACAACCGCCTTAAAGATAAACACAAATTTTAATAACAAGCAAACAGTTGTTATACAAAACGACAAGTGAAACTTAAAAACTAGGTTTAACAAATATAAAAAAAAATAAATTTAATAATAATATTTAATGAAAAAGGATCACATACTGACACCTCCATACCAAGAGAAAAAAAATTAACAAAATTTTTTTTTTCATATATATATACACATCCAAAAATTTACCTTATGCATAATTCACACAATCAATCAAGTAAAATATTAATACTAAATCAGACATTAACAAAACCTGAAAAAAAAGTAAAGCAAAAACATATATAACGACATGCAGAAATGAGACTCAAAAGGGAAGGGGGGAGGCTTACAAAAATGAAAGGTGCGAGATGATATAAAAATTCCAGTTACCAACACTTGACCAAAGTTCGAAAGTTTTTACATTAAAACCTTTCAGATCACCACCATTGGGCACATGGCAATCAACAATGAGCTTCCACATTTTGCTCATATACCCCAAAAAACCAAATCCCCGGGGATTCTGAGGTTGCAGGACTGCCACACTTATTCAAAACATTTCTGCACTGTCTTATAAACCAGTGACTATTTGCACTCACTGTCACTACGATGTCCCAAAATCAACCATTGTTTTTATAACACTCAGTGTATCTGTCCACTTAACACAAGTAAACGTCCACTTCAAAGTGGAAATACAGTACATACACATATAACTCGATACAGAGAAAACCAACATGGGTCTCCCTGCGCAACTCTAAACACACAAAATTCGTGAAGCGTAAGCAAGCCTGAAAAAAATAAACGAATCACCGAATTAGCGAGTCTAATCACCCCATATGATACTTAAATTACAAGAGTCGCCACCTTTCTTCGTATTGCAACCCAAGGGAGAGGTTCTACCTACCGTGGCATCAAAGTATACTATCAATCGATACCTTTTGTCCTAAAACCTTATGTACTGGTTTTAGTAACGAAGCCTATCACACCATCAACCTTCAAAAAACCTTAATTTAATAATAAACCTTACGTACGTAATCGATATTATTCCCTTTCACCTTT
>NC_061097.1:41325676-41363176 GCF_015104395.2 Macrobrachium nipponense
GTGTCCCAGCAACCAAAAACAAACAAAAACCTTCCCCATAGAGATCTCTGCTGGCTGCATACGGTCGAGGGAACACGTGCCAGGCCCATGTGTGCAGGTCACGTGACCCGTCCCCCCCTCCCCCCCGAGAGGATAGGCGCAAGGGCGTCTCACGGACGGAGGCCCCGGGGGGAGGGAGCTAGGGACCCCCGCGGAGGAGAGGCAGGATGCCGGCAAATCTTGCCCTTTCCTGCCTTTTCATTTTGGCTGGATATTTCAGGACCCTCATCTTGGTAGTTTGGAGTACGCGAACTGGGATCCCAGACTTCATCGAAGGACCTTTCAGTGCCATGGCCCTCGCGTTCCCCTGCCCCTTCCCCCTTTACCTTATTTCCCTTCTTTCCTTCGCCCCTGCGTCCCAGCGGGTCCCCCCCCAACGACTCCTCCTCCTGCAGCAGGTAGAGCCCAGCCTCTTCTCAGCCCTTCAAACCCATCGGGAGCCCTGTCCCGCCTCTACATCCAATAATATCACTCATTGTTGATTGCATTAAGTGCTTCCTGCCTTCTCGTTATTCTTCTCTCATTTAGATATTCTTCTTCTCTTTTTTTTGTTTTTTTGTTTGGTTTTTTTATGCGTAGAATTTATTCTCGTGCGCGAGACGAACAGAAAAACGCCGAATCATTTTGCCTTTCTCGTAAAATGTTCGCTCCCAGATCCTCGAGCCATTGGCATCTTTTAAAAAAGGATTCGCGTTGGATTTCCATCTTTTACACGACGGGTTCTAGGTATGAGAAACAGGTAATAATAATAATAATAATAATACTCAGTAGAATGTATGTATCGATATCCCCGAGGTCACGTGAAGCCAATGACGCCATCAGAATCCTTCGAAGGACGCCGGAGAGAAGAGGAGAGGAAGGCTGCCTTCACGGGGGGTCCACTTGCCGGGAATTATCTCGCAGGAGGAAGCCCATCAGCGGCTTGGTTTAGGTGGGTCCTCGTTGGGCCAGAACCCAGATGGACGCGTAGTCTAGCGAGGTTCAAGAAGAAGGCGAAGAACACAATATTTTAGAGGAAGCGCATTGCAATACATTCCTCGAGTTTATAAAGTGAAAGTAAGAAAGCATTCTTTTAGAAACAACGCTGGAATTGATTAAAGTATTAAACAAGTGAAAAAAAAGCGTCGAAGTTTCTACGGTGCCATCGAGTTTTCTGTACAGGTTATAATGCCTGTATTGCGCGCGGCCTGGCCTATAGCTTTGCCAGACGCACGATCATGGCTAATTTTAAACATAAATGAAATATAAATCACTGAGGCTAGAGGGCTGCAATTTGGTAGGTTTGATGATCGGAGGGTGGATGATCAAAAAACCAATTTGAAGTCTTCTAGGCTCAGTAGTTTTTAAGATCTGAAGGCGGATAGAAAATGTAAGTGATATAACTCGATCTCATAAGAAAGTATTAAAACATAACATAACTACAATTTAAGAGTAGGAATTATCCTGGGGCGCAGTGGTTGCTTTATAGATAAAATATATTAAGTTACGAGAGAGTAAGAAATATCTCAAAGTATTCTTCGAAACAATACTGGAATTTATTAAAAATGCTAAAAACTGGCATTGGTCAGTAGAGGAAAGACTCTGTCCCATAAGAAAGTATTAAAATATTACCGCAGTTTATCAGTAGGAATCAACCAGGGACGCCGTGCTTGGTTCTATTATTACAAATCATTCTGAGATACAGCGCTGGAATTTCTAACTTGGTAGAGTGTCACAAAAGAACGTTGCCCAACTTATTTAACAAGAGGAACGTAACAGCGATATATCAAGGATGTTTCCGATAAGAGAAAACATTCTGAGAACCAATACTGGAATCCATTACAGGAAATACAATCATAAGTATTTGAATAATTCTAACATTTTTCCAAGAGTCAGGAAACAAATTATTCCACGAATCAACACTAGAACTGATCAGAAACATACTGTACTAAGGATATTTGCCGATGATCGAAAAACGTTATTCCGAGAAACAAATACCGTAATCGATTATTGGAAGCGTAATCAGACAACGTCCTCGCTTGAAGAGTTATTCAGAGAAACAATACCGGAATTGATCAGCAGAAATAAAGTGACCGGCGGCCGACGATGATGGACGAGTTAGTGATGGGTATCGGCATCCTTACCTTTTTCTGATTTTTTTTTTTTCATGGAAAGCAAAGAGCAACCAAGGGCAGGTTTCCTCTGCTCGAGTGCCACTTGATCCTGAAGTGATGGCATCACCACTCACCGAGATCCCTTCAGCCACTTTCAGGCGGCATCTGCAAGTGGTCGCAATGATCGTCTTCCTGTCAGGCGCCCTTCTGGACGGGGTGCCACATGTGGTAATGATTCTCCCCATCTATTCTGGTCCGAGTTCGTTAACATTTCAATGCTTTTGGGCGTTGAGTGCATCTGGCACTCACTCACTCACTCGCAGGCAAATAGGGAACAGATTCTCTCTCTCTCTCTCTCTCTTTCTCTCAAAACTTGCCACGAAATTGACCACCTAAGTCTGTATAGATTATTCTCTTTACAGCACACAAATAAATTCAGGCATTAGGAATCACTCGCTCGGAATAACAAGTGAAGTCCAGGATGAATTTCCACCAGAAAATAAACTAGTTTCAAAGAAAAGATAAACTCAAGCCGAAATTGCCGTTTTGATTTACAGTGGGATATTGGTGTTTATTTTTTTTCTAGGCATGTCATCAAATCTCGTCCCAAAATACTTGTTTAGAATCCAAAGGGAATGGTTTATTATTATTATTATTATTATTATTATTATATTATTATTATTATTATTATTATTATTATTATTATTATTATTATTATTATCTTTTTGTCGCTCGCCACGTGCGCTGGAACGCGGAGCTTTTGTTTCCCTTACCCTCCCCACCCTAGGCGGACAAACAGGTTTGCAGGAGGAGCGTGGATGTCTCCCCTACCCTCCAGTTCCCGTACCTACCCAGCCCCCACCCGAGGAGGACAAACAGGTTTTGCAGGAGGAGCGTGGATGTCTCCCCTACCCTCCCGTTCCCTTACCTACCCATCCCCCCACCCTGGTTGGACAAACAGGTTTACAGGGGGTGGGTGGCTGTGTCACGTCTCCCCTACTGTCACCCGGGGTGGAGAAACGAGATCAGATCCATTCGAATTTTATTATTATTATTATTATTATTATTATTATTATTATTATTATTATTATTATTCAAAAAGGAAAACTTACGTGTGGTGGAAAGCCATAATGCGGTAACTTAATAATCGTGCATCCATAGGACAGAATGCAAAGATTTCCATCAAGAGAAATCAGGGAGAAGATACTATAAGATATATAACAAGGGCAATTAAATTAAACCAATCAATAGAAAATAACAAAAACTCGCTATACATAAATAATTAATCAAACATACTACATATAAACTTGAACTTGTCAAGTAAGCGTTCACACACATCGCAACATCAGTTCAGGTCAGGCCAAGGTCAGGAGAGAAGTCGTCTCTTCACCTTGAGTGTCTGGTAAACGAACGTTTTTTTTATGTACGTTTGTTCGACGTTTCTTGGGACGGACGTTTTCCCGTCTTTCATTCCTGAGCATTTTTAATCCGGTTGTGCAATGTTAATTCATGAGAACGCGAAAACTATATTTTAATTTTTTTTTAATATTATTCTTTCGGATTTCGTTTGAAAAATGTCACGTGATGAATTTAAGGAAATAGAAAGATGAGGAATGTTTATACGAGTTGATTTCAGGGTTTGGTGTTTTATTTCCTTTTTTTTTTGCTCCGATCTAACTTTTTTCTACTCGTATGATTATTATTTATTTTTTTTTTTCAAAGCCACAGGTAGGGATTCTCACATCCCCACCCCCCCCCCCCCCCCCCCCCCCCCCCCCCCCACCCCCCCCCCCCCCCCCCCCAACTCACTCTCTCCTCTGTTGGTATATGGCTCCCATGGGTAACCTAATCCTTCTCACCTAAGACTTTTAATGGCTCACCATTATCCTTCAAGCATACTTTAACCAGCAATAGGGGTGTCCATCCCCCCACCCCACCCCGAAAAAAAGGGGGGGGGGGACCTTGTCGGTATTATGAAATTCATTTATTATTCCTTAATTGACGCTGACCATGCTACTATTCTCCCTGTATTTTAATGCATTTTTATCTGTTTCTTAATTTATTAATTTTTCTTCTTTTTTTAATAAGTGCATTCTCTTCATTCTGTATTTCCCTTTACTCCTTCTTACTTCTTCCTATAAATACCATATTCTTTGGAAGCTAGAGTTTCAAACCTATGGCCCCTCTGAATAAGGTTTCATCTTCTGAATAATAATAATAATAATAATAATAATAATAATAATAATAATAATAATAATAATAATAATAATAATAATGGTAATTTGACTGAAGTAATACTTAACATTTTTAAAGCTTTTTGATGTTTTGGACATGCTTGAAAAAATCATGAAGCCCTATATGCGATACTGAAATAGAATGCTCTCTAATACTCTTAATAAAAAAAATACTTGAATCAATGATGTTATAAAAGGGGGGGGGGGGAAAAGAAAGGGGGGGGGGGGGGGGGCGGGGGGGGGGGGGGGGGGCGTAGGTAATTTTTTCGTTGGAAGAGACGGTCATTCATTCTTATATGGGAAAAAAGTCTAACCATTAAAGAGTTTGTAAAACTCCATGCGGAAAATGTGATATTTATTTCCAGATCGGATTTCATTTTCCAAATCTTTAGAAGACATATTTTCAATATATGACTTGACTCATCACTGAGGGATTAAAACTGGGGACGGCATACATTTAATTTCATATACAGATTCATTGTAGTAAATAACACACGTATATATAATGATATTAACGGTATAAGTCCTAAAAGAAATCTTTAGTAACTCTTGTGTAATATACGGGTATATAATTACAAAACAAATTCAGTATTGGATAATATTTGCATACCATCGCACACACACTCACATGCACATACACATGTATTTATATATGTATATATGTATATATATATATATATATATATATATATATGTGTGTGTATATATATATATATATATATATATATATATATACTAGTTTTACATGAGAGAGAGGGAGAGAGAGAGAGAGAGGAGAGAGACGAGAGAGAGAGAGAGTGGATGTATGGGGCAACGCAAAAAGGGGTTCTACACGGAACTAATTAAGTTCTGGCCAATGATGCACAGAACCTCAATAGGTAGTAGGGGAGGGGGGTTACAGAATGCGGGGTTTTTGGCAATTTTTGTCTCTGATTTATTATTATTATTAGTAGTAGTAGTATACACACACACACACACACACACACACACATATATATATATATATATATATATATATATATATATATATATATATATATATATATATATAAATATAAGGCAGAGCTACAGAATTTACGTTCACAAATTATAGTAAACACAAAGCTGGGACAAGTGCTTACATTATGCATATATTATATATATATATATAAATATATATATATATATATATATAATAATCTGTTAGCTTTGATACTTAATACTCACTCTACTTGTTTGTAGTGAAAAAGCTGAAGCCACAGATAAATAACCCTTGCTATCGAATTCCCTTTACCTCAGGCATAAACTGACGCGCAAAGGGAATTATACATGAGAACTGCATCTGCCCTGGTTTATTTCATAGCTGGTATTCGCCACCCCTGCCTTTTGGGTTTGAAACGGAGGCGACGGGGAATTATTTATCCAGTGATCGAGAGGGATACAAGTATAGTTTACTCTGCTGCACATGCTCTGGATGAGTTTAAAGTGATAAATGAATGTATTTACGTATGTATATAGTATATAGGTATTATATACATACATATATGTATATATATATAATATATTATATCATATATATACATATATATATATATATATATATATAATATATGTAGTATATATATGTATCATTGTCTAATGTAAGCACTTGTCCCAATATATATACGGCAATTTTGCTTTATACTAATAATTTGTGACGTAAATTATGTAGCTCTGCCTTATATATATAAATATATATATATATATATAGATATATATATATATATATATATATATATCAGACAAAAATCGCCAAAATTCCTGCATTCCATACCCGCCCCCACCTTACTACCTATTGGGGGTCTGTGCATCATTGACCAGACCGTAATTAGTTCCGTCTAGACCCCTTTTTGCGTTGCCCATACATCTGGTCTCTCTCTCTCTCTCTCTCTCTCATGTAAACTAGTAAACTAACTTTGTCCCCCTCCTACTTTCACTGCTGTTTAAACTGCTATAACAGTGATAATACATTTCAGCACCGACTACAAGCCCCTCCCCCTCCCCACCCCTCCCCCGCTTCTTCATTCCAGCCTTTCGATACAACTTGACAGGTAATACCGTAAGCAGTTTCGTTTCCGATGTAATGGCGTTTAGATAAAGACCTGATGATGCGTTTGTCTTCTGTTTTATATTTTATTTTTTCTTCCAATGAACTTTTCCTTTTTATCAAGCATTTTGTTTTAGGACTTGATGCTGGATAGTGATGTGACTACGCTTTTTCTCTGTAGTAAGTCCCTTTCTTTTTCGTTTTTTATTGTCTTGTGGGCTTTATGTTATTTGCACAAAGTTGTATTTTGATGTATTTTGTCCTTGCAGGCCATTTAGTACTTGCAAGAACAGAAGAGATTACTGTCCACTTTGTTTATTTTGTACTGTCTCTTTGTGGACAAATTTAGACTAAAAATTGTATATTTTTTTCAATAGAATAACTAACTATCTGGCCTTTCCCAAAAAGCAGGTAGTTTGGGCATTGATAGTGTAAGAAAATGTGATTGCCTCTTGGCTTTAGGCCTTAGTCATACGAAAGGTCAATACTCTTCACTGGGGTATTTAAAAAAGAAACCTGCTCGGTCTCTGCAGACATTTGCCTGTAAGGGCTGCTCTATGAGCAAGAGCCCGTGCTGCCATAAGGCCAGTTTGATCTAAAGCAACGACATTTGCCAAGGGCAGTAAAAGGCTGTTTTGACTTGTGCGAGGTACGATAAGATCTTGTGGTCAGTCGGCGGGAACATCTTCGCCCAATCTTTCGACAGGTCCGGTTAGCTGTTTTCATTTCCATGAAATGCCTTTCCCGAACACCACGCTTCTTCCTCATTCTTGAGATATCTTCCTAGATTACTTCTTTCCAACGGTGAATGGATATGTAAGATAACACTGAGTACATAACCCGTGGCGTTATATCCCGGAATAGATGACAGCCATCTCGACGAGACGACAAAAATACCAATACTAATGATCAGTATCCTTACTATGAGTCTAAGGGCTCTTATACTGGGCCAAGTATGGTTTCGAAGCATGGTACCGAAGCTGTGCTCGGAAATTGCTCGTTTAGGCAGAAACGCTGAACCACCCAAGTATATAGACCTATTCTTTATACTTTGGAACCACCTTTACACTTCCTGGGCAGCTACGAGTGAACTGAATGTACGATACTTGGCCAAGTATGGTTTCGAAGCACGGTACTGAAGCTGTGCTCGGAAACTGCTTGTGTAGACAGAAATGCTTAACCACCCAAAGTATATAGAATTATTCTATGTACTTAGGAACCACCTATACACCTCCTGGGCAGCTACCAGTGAGCTGAATATACGTTACGTGGCTGGCCAAGTATGGTTTCGAAGCCTGGTACTTGCCGAAGCTGTGCTCGGAAACTGCTCGTTTAGGCAGAAACGCTGAACCACCTAGTACTACTACACTTCCTGGGCAGCTACGAGTGAGGTGAATATTTGCGTGCTTCGATACCATACCTCGACGTGTCGTGTATGGGACCCCTTAAATTCTTTAAGCTTCAGGTCACTCTTTATTAACTAATCTCGAACTACCATTCGGTTGAACTGTTTAACTTAAACCGTCAGCAAGTGTCCCATTCTGCCTGGCAACTTTAGGTCCAATTCCCATTTGATACCGGATAAACCAAGGAGTTTTAATAGGGCTATTAAACCTTCTTGGGATAAGCCCAGATAGGATTCAACAACACCCCGTACCCTAAACTCCATTTGTATACCCGGCAGATAAGATCTGGTGGATGGCTACATTTTTCAGCATGAAATGATTCCTCTCTTTCGAGTTAATCGTCTGAATATAATTCGGTTGTTCCTGCTACATATGAGGACATCCGGGACTTCGTGCCCTCGGTGGTAATAACTGAGTGAGATTTACATGTTCTAGTGTGACCTAACGCGAATGAATTAAATTAGATCTTATACGCTCATTTTATTCATCCTGTATCTTCGACTTAGGTTTTCCTTTACTCTTAACGCCTTAACAATCAACTTACCTCTTCTATAGCAACATTTTCCTTTACGCTTAATCACCTTAACAATCACCTTACCCCTTGTATAGTAACATTTATGAGTCCCATACCTACATTTTTCAGAAGCCGATTTCCATCTTAGCTAGGGTTATTTATCGGTGGCTTATTTCTATTTATTTATTTATTTTTAATTATTTTTTTATTTCAATTTATTTATTTATTTATTTATTTATTTATTTATTTATTTTTATTTATTTATATGGTTATTTTTATTTATTTATTTATTTTTATTTATTTATTTATTTTTATTTATTTACTTTTATTTTTTTTTACCGGATCTGTAAACGCAGGCCTTGTGAATTCTTTAGCCGAAGCCTTGATAGCTCTGAAGAGGAACGACAGAAGTTTCCTGTCACTACCTGGTATGTTGGGAAATACTCCTCGCCCCCCACCCCCATTTTTATGAGGGTAT
Source organism: Macrobrachium nipponense (assembly GCF_015104395.2). NCBI lineage: Eukaryota > Metazoa > Arthropoda > Malacostraca > Decapoda > Palaemonidae > Macrobrachium > Macrobrachium nipponense. Next base: position 41,334,506 of record NC_061097.1, read on the forward strand.
GATTGAGAAATTTCTCTCAGACCGAGTCTTTCGTTGATCGGATTGATAACAATCATTGCAGTTTCCTGTAAAAAAAAAAAAAAACTATTGAGATGGCTGTTATTTTGTCCGTCCGCACTTTTTTATCTATCCGCCCTCAGATCTTAAAAACTACTGAGGCTAGAGGGCTGCAAATTGGTATGTTGATCATCCACCCTCCTATCATCAAATATACTAAATTGCAGCCCGCTATCCCCAGTAGTTTTTATTTTAAACAAAATTAAATTTAGCCATGATTGTGCGTCTGGCACCTGTAGCACAGGCCACCAATGGGCCTTGGCTGAAAGTTGCATTGGCCGTGGCTAAGTTTCATAGGCCTTGGCTGAGAGTTTCATACAGCATTATACGCTATACAGAAAACTATTACGCTGAAGATACTTCGGCGCATTTGTTACTTGTTTATTGTTCAAATCCTCTATCGGTTCCAGTTTATTTAATCAGTGTAAGAGTGAATGATTTCATTATGGAAGAATCATTCTCGAACTTAGAGGATATATTTATCATCAGAACTCATCCTTGCATAATCCATCTCTCAGCTTCTTCGTAGATAAGGAGAAATTGGCCACTTTTGTTTTCTGCGCCCTTTCACAGCTTGTCCATGTGCTCTCTCTCTCTCTCTCTCTCATCGTCTCTCTCTCTCTCTCTTCTCTCTTCTCCTCTCTCTCTCTCGACAGTATCTACTCAACACAATGGCGGGAGTATGCATTCAGTTCTATGGGACTGCCAATGACGTCTCTCGTTACTTGCGTACCCAGAGTGGAAGATCTTGTTCCCCTGTGAAATGTGGGCTAAAACAGAGGCTCTCATTCAGTCGGGAAGCGCCTTGCGATTCGTCCTTGTTTTCTGACATTGCTGCTCATGTCTGGTTTTCTCTTCGTTTTCATACTTTGGCGTTCTGTTTCGTGAAAGTTCGCTTTGTGAGTTAACGGTTGTTCATGCTGGTTGTTTGTGTAGAAACCTTCATGACAAACAGATGTATATGTATACAGAAAGAAAGATAGGTTAAGAAATATATAAAAATCCCAGAGTAAAAAAATAAAATAAAATAAAGTAAACATTTTCTGCAAACTGAGAAAACTCATAAAAATGATTAAGAGGCCGAAAAGACGGAAGATTTCTCGAAGGCAAAATCCGTCAGTGGGGCCAAAACCGCCGAAATATTTCCGCCCATGGAAATAGAATTTATCAGCAATTTCCTAAAAGTGAGCGAAATGTCAAAAAGCGCCCGATATTACGTCACGTGCGAGGATGAGGAAAAGACGCTGTATTGGGAAAATATTAGTTGTTTTTTTTTACACGTTCCTTCAAAAGAACTGGGCCATATTTTTCTTTTTTAAAGCTGAGGCCGATGGACTGGCAATCTGGTGTCCTTATCTCGCCAAGACCTTAAGAAAACACCGTATTGAAATAGTCAGATGGGAAGAGATGGGATGGGAGCTTAACTCTGAAGGGAGCGATAAGCAATAACTCGCCTCGCAAACCACGAACGATTGCAAAAGTTATGGAAAACGAAGCCGTCAACAGAGTTCCAGAGCTTGGCAGTTAAGGCTTGATTGACTGATTGGCACGTGTAATATGGCGTCATAACTATGGCCATCGTTGCAATGACATATTAAGGTAGTAAAGTTGTTGCTTCATCTGGAAAAGAGACCTGCGTTTCTGGGATTATTCTTCTCGGGGCACATGAGATACTAGCTCTTTCACGAATTTTTTTTAATCATCTGCTTCATCGCTGATACTTTTGGTTACGACGTTATGACATCTTCCCACGAACTTTCGTTATCATGGGTACGACCTATGCATTTGTCTTCAGTACCCCGGAATCTTTTCCGTTTTTTCAGTGTTTTTGTTTGAACGATACCAGATTCCATTTAATAAAATGTGATCCAGTTCTTTCTCAGATAATAACCGCTGCATTGGTCTGTTTTCTTTTTCCAACTTAGTAAATGCTTGTAATGAATTGACCAGGGGGGGACAGTCGAAGTATTAGAGGTTTCCAAAAAAAAAACAGGAAAGAAGACTGAAATGGTTTGGTCATGTCATGAGACGAGAAGAGGGTTATGAGCAATGGAGGTGGAGGGCAGAATCGGGAGGGGAAGGCCAAAGTTCAGGTGGAAAGATAAATTATTGAATGACATGAAGGAAAAGGGTCTAAGAGAACAAGATGTACAGGACAGAGGAAGATGGAGAAGGCTGACTAGAAACAGCGAACCCCATTTACAAATGGGAAAAGCTGAAGGCAAAGAAGAAGTAAATGCTTGTAACCTACTGGATTCCTAAAAAGGAAGTACCACAAATAATCTTTAAAGATAAACTTTTCTAGGTTTACTAATTAGACAATGGTTGTTAATGTTAACAATCTTAAAGTATTACCACTAATTATTCAGTGGATGCAAGTTTTAACAATCTCAAATGATTCAGTGGTTGTTAGTTTTAACAATATTAAATAAACAATAAAGTATTTATGGTAAACACTTTACCATAAACACTGTACTATAAAACTTCACCAGTTCTCGAAATATGAAAAAGGAAAAGAAAAAAATGCGCTAAATTGTCATGAGGTGAATTGTAGGTTCACGCATTGGCAGTAATGGAACAGACAGCTCTGTCGCGAAGTTGCCAATGAAATAGTAACTTCAAGTATAAGCGCCTCAGTGGCGTGATCGGTATGGTCTTGGCCTGCCACCTCGGTGGCCGCGAGTTCCATTCTCGGGCATGCCATTGAGGAGTGAGAGATGTGTATTTCTGGCGATAGAAGTTCACTCTCGACTTGGTTCGGAAGTCACGTGAAGCCGTTGGTCCCGTTGCTGAATAACCACTGTGTCCATGCAACGCAAAAACACCATACAAACAAACAAAACAAAAACCGAGCCAAGTATGAAATATCACTAGAGCTGTTGCGCTTCTGGTCTTTCATCAGTTGCGATGAGCTCCATCGGGCCTGACTAGCACTTGGATGGGTGATCATGAATGACTGACGTCCGGACATCATTGGTTTACAGAAGACGTGACTGTCTGTACGGGCATAGGTATTAGGGCAGCAGCCTCATCCCATTGGAAGGGTCATACCTGGAGAATCCTCCGTGATTGGTAGGTCCAAAAACAGATGAAAGAGAAAGGTAACAAAACAGAAAGTATTACTCAAACTTGCAAACTAAATACCAGGATCTGGTGTGAGCTTCAACAGGATACAAAGAGGCACAAGAAGCTCGCTATTATTGCCAGGCATTTTATGATGCCTTAACTAACTTGTAATTGCTGTAGAGTTACGCATGAAGTAAGTCTTTTAACTGAAGTTAGTAATCTACTAATAGTTTCGTCTTATCGTTGTTTTTTTTTCATAACTGGTTATTACTTTTACTTTGCCTTCTATTTAACAACATTGTCTGTCCGTCCGCACTTTTTCTCTCTGCCCTCAGATATTAAAAACTACAGAGGCTAGAGGGCTGCAAATTGCTATGTTGATCATAGACCCTCCAATCCTCAAACATACTAATTTGCAGCCTTCTAGCCTCGGTAGTTTTTATTTTCATTTAACGTTAGAAGTTATAATTGTGCGTCTGGCAACGCCGTGGTGAAAGCTTCAGGGGCCACTGCTCAGACAGCATTATACATTACAGAAAACTCGACTGCGCCGAAGAAACTGCGGCTCATTTTCTACTTGTTTCTTGCTACATTTTTTTCTGAAATCCCACTTGATATTTTGGTTATCACTGCCACTCATGATTGCGAAACACATTTTCCTTTGTGACGCCAGTTTTAATAGACATAATCAATGAATCAATCTTTCAAAAGGAGTCTAAGTTGATAAGCCTACCTCATGGAAATTGATACCCTTGCCCTGTAAAGTCAAGGTTAGCACATCCTCAAGAAATGCAGTGAAAGGTGCTCCTTAGTCCTAGTCGGTGCCAGCGACGCTATAGTAGATTCACATCAACCGTGCATTTGATGTCTAGGCCAGTCCCTTACAACGCTCCTGATTGGCTGTTGATGAGCCAATCACAGGGCTGGAAACTCTCTGTCTCTCTCGAGAGAGTTCACATGGGTATGATCTATGTTCCACCTCTCCTGAGGGATACTGGTCTTTTAAAAGTATCCCGCAGGAGAGGTGGAACATACATCCTGCCTATGTGAACTCTCTCGAGAGACTGAGAGTTTCCAGACTTGTGATTGGCTTATCAACAGCCGATCAGGAGCGTCGTAAGGGACTGGCCTAGGCATCAGATGCACGGTTGATGTGAATCTACTATAGTAGTTCCATCATGCCCGGTATAGTCGATTTTTTCGGTAAAGAAAGAAAGAAAGGGCGCAAGTAATTCAAGAGCACGTCTTCGTACTTAAAGGCCATGACATTTACGAGGTTCCCTAGAGAACTGTCTTGACCCAGGAGTGGACCTACACCAGTCAGCACCACAAAAGAAGGTTGAAGATGTCTCTATTGCACATCAGTTGAAAATCAACCTCAACTAAATATTTGATTTTTATCATAACGTGATTCTGCAAGGAAGGCTGCTTGCTCTATTTAAGGGAATATTTGCGTCCATACAGATCTGTGACTTTAAAACACTTTGAAATGTAATCATTTGTCACGAGAAAGACTAATTGCTATGAATCTCTGGAGAGTCTCATGTTTTCCGTAAAAGTGTTTATAAGACAGCTATAATTGCTTCAGGATGATAATACAGTTACCTGATTGTCAAGGGCAATATTGTTGTGGCGCTGTTTAGAAGTTTGCATTTTTATCATTGGTTCTTAACGGGTTTCTCGCTTGAGCTACAGGACGAGAAATCACTCGCTAGAATTGTCTGAGGTGAGGACAGAGAAGTATGTTCTCTTTAACATGAATTTGTAAAAATTATAGACTTCATCTCTCTCTCTCTCGTCTCCTTCACTTCTCTTCTCTCTCTCCTCAAGGGGAGGGGATGAATGAGAAAAAATCTACTGTAAATGAACCCAGAAGCATGATTGGAACATTAATGACTAAGAATAGGTCACATGGCAAACCATACATAAGAATACGGGCACATGGCATAATCCATATTTGGGAATTTCATTAGTATACCGTATTTGGTATTTACGTCAGTCTGACAACATAAAATAGCAAATAGGGGCATGGACAACATGATTACCTCCTTTAGCCCAACCCTTACGAAAGCAAGAATGAGGCAAAGAAAGGAGGGTGGGGGGGGGGGGATGATGAAAGCTGGGGTTTGGCCTGGGGGAGAGAGGGGGGGAGGGGCTCAGCAACCAAATTTTGGTAAATAAAAGTAACTTTCCCATTCGGAGATTCTGAGAATTGTAATATTACGAAGGAAATGAAACCCGCGATATGCCCGGTCTAACCTCCAAGGCGTCTTATGATCTAGTTCCTCACCTTTGATGAAATCCCCAAAGAAAGCTCACACACACACACATACGCACACACACGCACGCACGCACGAACGATGGCTATATTTTAGTTAATAACCAACCGCTTATATGTCTCGCTATGTTCCTGTGGTGTGTACAATCAATAGCAGATATCTGAAGGCGCATGATTGGTGCGAGTATTTTCGAAGGGTTATTAATGACGAACAAACGTCTGTTGTTTACTTAATCTCGTCCAAAATCTGAATGTAAGCCTTTTGAAAGGAATTCCTCGCTAGGTATCATTAGAGGTTTAATTAAAAGTTTAATTAAAGCTTTGACATTTGGTGATGAAGCTTATTAATCTAGGGTAGAAAGTTTCCTGTGATTGTTTTGCTTTTTTCTTAGGATGTACAAACTCTTTGTCTTAATGTCTTCGGGTCCTTTTATTATTATTATTATTATTATTATTATTATTATTGTACTTAGGAAGCAGACCCTCTCTCAAGCATACTTTATTAAAAGTAATGGCTACTTCAGCAGCATTACACTTGTAGAGATTCTTCTCTATTTTCCGAATAGCGGCTTTTTCCGTGCTACTTAGACAGGCTAGTAGAGCGCCTATGGAGGTCATGATCGAATACAGAGTCAAAATTGGTGTATATATTTGAATTTTACAGATAAACTATGATACCATAGTTATCAAAGTCATTAACGATATATAATATATATTATATATATATATATATATATATATATATATATATATATATATATGTCTCTCTCTCTCTCTTCTCTCTCTCCTCTCTCTCTCTCGTCTCTCGTCTCTCTCTCTCTCTCTTGAAGCAAGCGAGCTTTCGTCTGGAGCTGCCAGACATCCTCGGGCTGGGAAGCTGAGGGTGGACTGATCTTGAAGCGGTGTCCGTCCTCGTTTATATTTGGAGTTGACAGCAGGGGGTCTGCCCCATGCTGATCTACTATTGGCTGGTGGCGGAAGGTCTTCGTTTTCATTGGTGGCTTGAACCGGGTCTCAAGCCACTTTCCATGCGTTGATGGTTGCGATACTGTAAGTCCTGCAGCCGCCTAGACCTCCTTAGCGGCGCGGTTACGTCGATGGGCTTTTCGCTATGCTGCGGGACGTCACGGCTAACTTGATTATGATTGGCTGCGGGAGTATCTCGTTCGGGGGCGTCGTCTTCCGTGGAGTTGTCGTGCTCGGTGGTGTCATTGTTGGTGGCAGGTCTTCTCATACTCGTAGGGAGGAGAAATTCTTCCTGCGTCGTATTTAGTGTAGGTTTTACTTGCTGGATGAGAAGCGCCTCCAGCAGGCGTAACCGACGGGCATCAGGGGCCTTCCCGATGATCTTCGTGTTTTGGATGATCACTAAAAAATCACGCACGCACCAAACATCAAGAGGCCATCTCCCGGGATGTGATCATCCAAAACACGAAGATCATCGGGAAGGCCCCTGATGCCCGTCGGTTACGCCTGCTGGAGGCGCTTCTCATCCAGCAAGTAAAACCTACACTAAATACGACGCAGGAAGAATTTCTCCTCCCTACGAGTATGAGAAGACCTGCCACCAACAATGACACCACCGAGCACGACAACTCCACGGAAGACGACGCCCCCGAACGAGATACTCCCGCAGCCAATCATAATCAAGTTAGCCGTGACGTCCCGCAGCATAGCGAAACGCCCATCGACGTAACCGCGCCGCTAAGGAGGTCTAGGCGGCTGCAGGACTTACAGTATCGCAACCATCAACGCATGGAAAGTGGCTTGAGACCCGGTTCAAGCCACCAATGAAAACGAAGACCTTCCGCCACCAGCCAATAGTAGATCAGCATGGGGCAGACCCCCTGCTGTCAACTCCAAAATATAAACGAGGACGGACACCGCTTCAAGATCAGTCCACCCTCAGCTTCCCAGCCCGAGGATGTCTGGCAGCTCCAGACGAAAGCTCGCTTGCTTCAAGAAAGAGAGAGAGAGAGAGAGAGAGAGAGAGAGAGACATATATATATATATATATATATATATATATATATATATATATATATATATCGTTAATGACTTTGATAACTATGGTATCATAGTTTATCTGTAAAATTCAAATATATACACCAATTTTGACTCTGTATTTGATCATGACCTCCATAGGCGCTCTACTAGCCTGTCTAAGTAGCACGGAAAAAGCCGCTATTCGGAAAATAGAGAAGAATCTCTACAAGTGTAATGCTGCTGAAGTAGCCATTACTTTTAATAAAGTATATTATTATTATTATTATTATTATTATTATTATTATTAATATTATTATTGTCCCTGAATGATTTTGGAGTTGCAATTCATGAGCTGCCACTAAAGTTCATTCATCCAACTATCCTTTAATTATATTATTATTATTATTATTATTATTATTATTATTATTATTATTATTATTATTATTATTATTATTATTATTATTATTATTATTATTATTATTATTATTGTGGTTGTTGTTGTTGATTTTGTTGTTGTTGTTTAAGAGGTACAAGAAGCTGCAAAATGGCAACTATACCTGTAACTGGTTGCTTAGGTATAAATGTACAGATTTAATTAAATTTGCTTATTTACTTTTACCAGTATATTACCCAACTCCTCTCCTTTTGTACTTAATCTTTACGAAGTCATTATTTTATTTGTTTATGCGCATTCTGTTCTTCTTGAGGCTTTCTTAAGAAGGCGATAGTCTGTTTAGCTTAGAATATAAGCTATGTTTGTTCCTGTAGAAGATTTGCTAAGAAAAAAGTTAGTATCTTGCAGCCGCATACCTGAGAAAATGCCGAAAAAAAGAATCTTGGTTCCTTAGAATAAGTTGTAAAGAATGGCTATGCAATACAGGCCCAAAGACCAGGAAAGAAACTCAGAAAATAGCTCAGACAAATGCAGCCATAGCTTAGGATCTAAGAGTTAAGGACCAAAGCAGAGAAAACAGAGAACAGTGCCCAGGTCTAAAGACAGAAATACGGAAACCATGGTAAGCTAAATTGGAAGTAGTATACCTGTCATCGTGGGAGCCCTAGGATTAACCGCGTAGGACTTCAGGGAATCTGGAGAGGATTTGAAGCACAAACCTCGAACAGGACTTACCCCAGAAAAGTGTGTTGGCCACATCGGTGATAAATGGAGGAACGTTGGAGACCTAATGTTACCAGGCATTGAATTCAGATCCTCAGGAGGCATGTTTCATCCCGAATCCGCCCGTAAGGGGGTAGCACCGTCAGTGGACCTCATGCGGTGCGCTGTGTAGGCAGCATGCCTTCGACCCCTAGCTGCAACCACTTTCGTTCCTTTTACTGTACCTCCTTTCGTATTCTCTTTCTTCATCTTATTTTCCACCCTCTCCTAACACTTGATTCATAGTGCAACTGCTTTGAGGTTTTCCTCGAGTGACCTCATAGGTCCCAGTGCTTGGCCTTTAGCCCGAATAATACATTCAATTCAACTCAACAGCCCGAATTCATACGCGGAGATACCATCCTAGCAAGACCGTAGAATGAAATAATAGTAAATATACAGGCAACAGTCCAAGTTGACTCGCTCACCAATTGGAGATCGTTCGAATTGAGCCACAGACTGGGATCGAACCACAGACTGGGATAGAACCACAGACTGGGATCGAACCAAGAAACTTGCAAATTATTTTGTTGTCAGTTGCTACCCATTTCAGCTAACTGATTGTGTGATATATGATTCTCTATTTAGGTCAACTGGGCTGTAGATACGGTGGCTAGCGTTGTGACATGCCGCTCAGACGTTGCGGGTTCGCGCCTCCCCAGGGGAATGAAAAATCACTGGCTCTGTGTCATGATCAGTTACTGCTGAAGTGTGGGGTCTGGGGTGGGAGGTTGAAACCAACATTCTTTGGAAGCTTGAATTTCAAGTCAATGGCCCCTTTGGTGTGCTTGTTCCATGTGAATAGGCTTCATTTACTGAAGAAATAATAATAATAATAATAATAATAATAATAATAATAATAATAACTAGGATGTAGTGTGATTTCATGGAAAACCTATATCTGTGCATCCTCACCCTGGAAATGGAACCTGGGTTTTAAAGTTAACACATCGTAGTAGAATTTAGAAGTATTTTCTATGAAATGTTAATGAGATAAAATAACATTCGGGAGTATTTAAATTTTTCTACAGTCCAAGCGTCTCTTGCAAATAAAATGTATAATTTCAGTAACATAAATAGTTTTATAAAATCCCATGAAATAAAGAAAGCTGATGATGTAGAATAATTATTCAAATTTATTCCGGTGTTGTACTTGTTGGGATGCAAAATTCAAAAGGCTGGCTAATGAATTTTCTCGGTAAAATTCAAATGATATGTTATACCAATGTAAGGTTTCATGGGCGATCCTTCATAATTATTATTATTATTATTTTTTATCATGATTATATGAAGCCTTTCCAGCATTAATATCTATAGTAAAATAATGAAGTTGATTATAATTATAACTTGTGAACCTGCGAGTTAAAAGTAATTGCAGTAATTAAGTCATTTTGGAGTTGGATCGTCCTTATGATTATATCATCAGTGTTATGTTGCCTTGCATTTTCTTACTGCAGATTTTTTAGTTTATTTCCCATCCGCAATCAGCGTCACACATGAAAATTACCTGGATAAACTTTGCGTTGCATCTAATAGTTAAATGTCCGAATTTTAATTGAAGAAGATGAAGAGAATATAATAACATGCAAATTAATATAAACAAAATGAAAGAAGAATCCTGAAACAAATATTAAATACAGCCTGACAGGAGGACCGACAGCGAGAGTGACATCAGAAGGGGGAAAAAAATCTAATCAAAAACGGTATCCCCGAAGAGGCCGAAGAATCCACATAGGGTTTTCTTGATTTCTACCCGGAAAACCCAGCGAAGAGGATTAATGAAAAGAAATCCCTCGGGGATAAAGCCTATTAGGCCTATATTGTCGGTCAGATATTTGTTTTTTAGTTTATGAGTAGAATATCTAATATTGATTGAGGCAGCGTTTTCTCCCTGGGTCAGGTTCTGAGAGCCACGATAAGTCTCTTCTTCAGTTAAACGTCATTTTCTTCTTCAGTTAAATGTTATTTTCTTCTTCAGTTAAATGTCATTTTCTTCTTCAGCTAGATGTCTGACAGAGTCATGAAATTTCTTCTTCAGTTCAATGTCATTTTCTTTTTTAGTTAAATGTTATTTTTCTTTCTCCAATTAAATGTCATTTTCTTCTTCAGTTAGATATCTGACAGAGACATGAATTTTCTTCTTCAGTTAAAATGTCATTTTTCTTCTTCAGTCAAGGGGGATGTCATTTTTCTCTTTCACCAGTTAAACGTCCAATTTTCTTCTTCAGTTAAAATGTTATTTTTCTTCTTAGTTAAATGTCATTTTCTTCTTCAGTTAAATGTAATTTTTTTTCTTCAGTTAAATGTCATTTTCTTCTTCCAGTTAAATGTCATTTACTTCTCAGTTAAAGTCATTTTCTTCTCCAGTTAAATGTCATTTTCTTCTTCAGTTAGGTTTGTCTGACGGAGTGATGAAATTTCTTTCTTCAGATTAAATGTCATTTTCTTCTCCAGTTTAAAATGTCATTTACTTCTTCAGTTAAATGTCATTTTTTCTCCAGTTAAATGTCATTTCTTTTCTTTTCAGTTTTAGGTGTCTGACGGAGTGATGAAATTCTTCTTCAGTTAAATGTCATTATCTTCTTCAGTTAAATGTCTAACAGAGTCACGAAATTTTCTTCTTTAGTTAAATGTCATTTTCTTCTTCAGTTAAATATCTGACAGAGCCACGAAACTCTTCTTTAGTTAAATGTCATTTTCGTCTTCAGTTAAATGTAATTTTCTTCTTTACTTATATGTTATTTTCTTCTTCAGCTAAATGTCTGACAGAGCCGTGAAATTTTTTCTTTAGTTAAATGTCATTTTAGTCTTCAGTTAAATGTCTGACAGAGCCATGAAGTATCTTCTTCTTCAGTTAAATGTCATTTTAGTCTTCAGTTAAATGTCATTTTAGTCTTCAGTTAAATGTCTGAGAGAGACATTAAGTTTCTTCTTCAGTTAAACGTCATTTTCTTCTTAAGTTAAATGTTATTTTCTTCTTCAGTTAAATGTCATTTTCTTCTTCAGTTAAATGTCTGACAGAGCCATGAAATTTCTCCTTCAGTTAAATGTCATTTTCTTCTTCAGTCAGATGTCATTTTCTCTTTCAGTTAAATGTCATTTTCTTCTTCAGTTAAATGTCTGACAGAGCCTGAAATTTCTTCTTCAGTTAAATGTCATTTTCTTCTTCAGTTAAATGTCATGTTCTTCTTAAGTTAAATGTCAGACAGAGCCACGAAATTTCTTCTTCAGTTAAATGTCTGACAGAGCCATGAAGTTTCTCCTTCGGTTAAATGTAATTTGCTTTTTCAGTCAAATGTCATTTTCTTCAGTTAGATGTCTTGCCAGAGCCCATGAAGTTTTCTTTTTTCAGTTTTAAATGTCATTTTTTTCTTCAGTTGAATACAGTTAATTACAGACCCTTGCAAGTTACCGACCTTAGGATCAATTTAATGATCTCAGAGACCAAATCACTTCATTTGTGAACAAAGTTATAGAGAGCATGAATTGAATCACTGGGCTAAAAACCTGAGTACCTGAGTCTGAGGTTAAAGACTTAGTTCACCTTGAGCTGGGAGGCTAATTCCTTGGATCTAGAAACGACCACGGAATTTAGAAACCGAGCCACTCGAATTTACAAGCCTAGATACTGAGATTGGAGGCTGCATTGTTACTGTGTCTAGGACAGAGTTGCTGAGCTCAGAGATGAAGTCATTCAACCTAGAGACAGTATCGTTGAGCTCAACGGCTGAGCTAATGAATTCAGAGACTGATTCGATTGGGTCAGATCTTGAGCCTCAGAGTAGAAAGACAGAATAACTGAGTGTGCAATCGTCCTTGAGTCTGGAACATGAATCATAGACCGCTAAGACAAATAACTTTCTTCCAAGTTGTCAGATAACGCCCAACATATATAAGCTTCTGTACTGTTATCATATTTTATTTATTGGCTTTTTGATCTCTGGGATGTTAGAGAAACCCCACGCCCCCCCAGCCCCCCACACAACACCTCCCCATTTGTTTTCATTCCCTGAGGAGTTTGGTTATTCTCTTGAATTAAATGCTACAGCCTAATTAGCCGTGAAGACTAAAAGTACTAAACATTTATATCAAATGTTGCAAATTTATAAACTTGTGGTTTTCATTCATAAATGAAGAATGGATACTACATTTACGTACGAGAGAGAGAAAGAGAGAGAGAGAGAGTTCTGAAGTGATAGCTCTTTTGTTCCGCCCACAGAGGATAGCTCTTTGGAAATGAGAAATTTTTTAATGTCTTCCATTGTGCCTTCTGCAGGATGCCATTGTCTGTCTTGAGACAATAGTTCGAGGCCTATACCTTACCTTTCACATCCCCTAGCGGTGGCTGAAGGCTGTTTCTGCCGCCTCCTCCTCCGACAGCATTCTTCCTTTTCCTCTTTTATTTCCTCTCTTTTTTTTTTCCTTCAATTCCAGATCGACTCGATGGTCTTTGATCTTTAAGTAGGGAGGTATCACTGGATTTTAATGCTCTTGGGTGTCGCTTTGATGGTTGGGAATGAGAGGTGAATAGACATAGGTAGAAGGAAGGAATATACGTGACATGGATAGGACGAAAAGACGGTGAGAAAGACGGCTAAAGGCTGGATTCATAACAAGGCAACAAGAGGAAACGAAATAAAATTCATACAATTTGTCCCACATTACCAATACGTTACTATCCAATGATTTTATCTCGCTACATTCCTGGTAAACCTTTAACATTTAATTAAAGAGAAGTAAGACTTCAAAAGAGTACATTCTCTGAAGGCCCTTTTTCTTCTTCTTCTTTTTTTCAGAGCGAAGGAGTTGTACCAATTTCCCATGGAAACAGATCTATGCGGGCGTCACCATGGCAACGCAAGGATAATAATCGGAGCTCGTATCCTAACCTTACCTTCCGGAAAATAGGCTAAAAAAAAAAAAAAAATTCTGGGACTAAAAAAGGATGAAATTAAAAAGGCTTAACGAACGCTGCCGCGGTTGAAGGCTGATAAAAACGGCTAAAAATGACTGGATGAAGCGAAGCTTGTATTTCGTAAGGATAATTATATTTATTTTTCCTTCTTATGAAAGTGGATGCCTTTCAGGGTGAGAATTTTTCATTCTTAATTAAAGTTAGATTGGGTTGAATTTTGACTTCCGTCCCTCTAGTAGTTTTAAACTGTGTGATAATTTTGTAATTAAGTTAAATGTTGACCCAATGAAATTCTCATTTTCGCTTACTCGGGGAGTAAGCCTACAAACTACGTTGTTGTTGTTGTTGCTGTTCTTGCTGTTGTGTTGGGGGGGGGGGGGGCGGTTTGTGTTAGGAACACCCTATGGAAAAACTTAAAAATGTCTGAAAAAGGTTTTCGCGTTGAGCTAAAGATACAGGAATTTAACAATAGGATATTTATGGTTTACTTGTTATAATGAAAATGTAACAAAATGTGCATGATAAACAGTACAGAACAGTTATGTCTGATACAATATAGTGTATTTATTTTCATTTTCATTGGTGAAACATCTCTTTATTTGACCGTGGATTTTAGCACTCTCCCAGAGTAAGTTGGAGGTCGGATCGCGCCTTGCTAATGAGTAGAATATTTCCGTCTAGGTAAATCGGACACTTTTATAGACGATACAGTTTAGAGTTTCAAGCTGAAAAGTGAAAAATCCTGTGTGGAATGATTTAAAACCCAAAACTAAGGTGATGGAAAATTGTTTAAGTTTTCCTTGGGGGGGGGGGGGCCATTTTCCCAAAAGAAAAGCTGAGATTTCCCTTCAGTGCGATAGAATGGAGCCAGTCGCCTGTTACGCATTGTATAGAATTTAAATTGAGTCAACATAACAGGAGGAAAATGACTATGGGCACCACCGGTTGCATTTATTGATATAGCTGGAGAATCATTTTTTATTCTTTTTTCAAGATAGTCTTGAATTTTCCTTCAGTTTCTTGGTAAGAAGATATTTCGTATTTTCTTGCAGTTAGTGGAGCTATTTGAGTGTAAATGAATACTTCGTATTTTGGAATCAAGGCGTAGGATTACATTTTAAAATCCTTACAACTAAATGCATCAGAACTGGTAACTGAAACTTAATGGGTATGAGAGAGAGAGAGAGAGAGAGAGAGGGTGTTACAAGGAGTTACAAGGATTAGGATGTCTCAAAGACTTACTAGTCCATCCGAGGAGACATCGTGTGCTCACTTATCTGAAGGAGCAGGTTTTACCGTTCATTCACATTGTCCTCATGATTTTGTCTAGCTTTCTTTTAAACTCTTCTGTCGCTGCTTACAACTTCTGGTGGCAGTCTATTCCATGTGTCACATGGAATAGAGATGATAGTAAATAAATGTGACGAATAACAATATCAAGGCATCCGCTCCAGTAGTGTCGTGCCCTTTGGAACTCCTTCACTGATGCTGCGGCCATTATGCTCCCCATGGGGCACTGCTCATCCCCATGGGGCACTGCCCGTCCCCGTGGGGCCTCTTCCTTATGCGTTCATAATCCAGCCGGTTTTCCTGGAACTCCTCCGTGTTCTTGCCTGGACAGAATTACCTGCCATCCTGTATCCTCTATGTATTGAGATCTATGCTGGCTAATTTTGCTTCCTTTTATAGACTGCTCCCTCTCTTTCCCTCCCGACTTTACCAGTTATAGTGAGGTAGTGCCATCAGTGCACCTCACGTGGTGAACATTAGGCATTACCGAAGGGTGTTTGCGTCGTTCCTTTCGCTTTTAGCTACACTCTCTTTCTACCCTATCACTGTATACACACACGCACACACACACGCACACACATATATGTATATATACATATACATATAATAGAGGCCTATGTGTCGACGGCATGATCCGTCATTTCTCGGTGGTCACCCATCCAAGACACTGCCCCAGTCCGACGTTGCTTAACATCGTCGATTGTACAGCGAACGGTATTGCAAACGCCACGAAATTAACCCCCTCAAAATTGAGCAGCATCAGCTGTCTCGTTCAGTCCCCGACTACTGTGTGTGTGTGTGTGTGTGTGTATGTGTGTGTGTGAATATTTGTATTTATACACGTATTTACGCTCAAGTGTCTTTGAAATGCGAATAAATAGTAAAGGTTTTACGGCGACTCTCAACGAGAAAACTGAGCTGTGTCGTCGAAAACACCTCGGTTTAAATGACAAAGATGGCAGCGCCGTAGCTCTTCGGCCAAAGTCGCTGATATTTACTGACGAAGTTAAAGTGGCTGTGAATTGACGCTGCTGCCTCTGCTGCTGATGACCCCTGGCGAAAGGTCAACCGGGGCCGGGTGCATTGACCTTTACGTTCTGAAGTTTGGACGCGCGAACCTGTGTGTAAAAGCAGCGATGCTTAGCCTTGCTTGCGTTGGTTTCTACTCGATTGTGCATCTACGCATTTACACGTATATATATATATTATATATATATATATATATATATAATATATCTATATATATATTTATAAATTGTATATATATATATATATATACGTATTATTATATAATTTAATATATCATAATATATATGTGTGTGTGTGTGTGTGGTGTGTATGTGTGTGTGTATATCTAAAAATATTATATATATATATATATATATATATATATATATATATATATATATATATATATATATATATATATATATATATATATATATAAAATATTTTTAGACACACACACATACACACACATATATATTGATAATTTATATATATTATATATACATATATATATATATATATATATAGATAGATAGATAGATAGATAGATATAGATAGAGAGGGAGTCGGTGTGACTGGTGCAGGAGGTACGATAAGGGGGAAATTTTCCTCTATTTAAGCGGATGAAAAATATTAGCATTAAAAAGAAAAATCCAAGATGGAAGTGTCAGTCGTAATTTGATTCAAATGCAAGTTTCTTTTATAGAGCATCCATTCACGATAATGACTACATTGGCCATTTAAGACACTAAACCCTTTGGCAGCAAATTTTCACTTAAGATGCTCAGATTTCTATGAAACAAGTAAAATATGCGCCGAAGTGTCTTCGGCGCAATCGAGTTTTCTACACAGCGTATAATCAAAGCCACCGAAAATAGGTGTATCTTTCGGCCATCTAGGTACAATGCTGTATGAGCCGCGGCCCATGAAACTATCAACCATGGCCCGGTGGTGGCCTGTTTTGTAGCTTTGACATAGCTTTACCATAACTTTGTCGGACGCACAATTATGGCTTACTTTAACCTTAACTAAAATAAAAGCTACTGAGGCATGAGGGTTGAAATTTGATATGTTTGATGATTGGAGGGTGGATGATCAATATACCAATTTGCAGCCCTCTAGCCTCAGTAGTGTTTAAGATCTGAGGGCTGAGAGAAAAAGTGAGGACGGACAGACAAATATGTCAATAGTCTTCTTTTTAGAAATTAAAAGGGAACCATTTACAAGGAATGGCAAATCATAAGTTTCTAGGAGCGAAGTGGAAATAGAACATCCAGAATGCATAATATATCAGAGATTTATGAATACATTTTATGGTGTATTAGTGGATGACATTTCAAGCAAAAAATAAAAATTGTTAAAATGAAGTTTTAAAGCAGATGAAATCTAACAGTTAAGCTACCTAAATTATTTCACCTCGCTTTCAAAATATCCCATGTAAGAAGGAATGGCTTATATCTGAAAAGAAAAAAAAATGATCACTGTAAAATGTTGAGGCGTTCCCTGCATGATGGAGGAACCACATATGGCAACTTGATGTCTGTTGATAGGTGCAAGGTCAAGCCTGGCGATTGCCAAACAGCGCTCGCTGCATGCTTTTATTTTCCTCACACACATCCCCGACTCGATAGTCCTCCTCCTCCTCCTTGCAGAAGAAGGAGGAATCTGACCTTTAGACTCTTTTCTCGCAAGGGACATCGTTGCCAATGCTTCGTCTCCTTTCGGCAGTGACTGCCTTCTTCGTTACTACATTAGCGACGCATCGTAGAGGCGTCAGCCAAAAGCCTGAAAGGGTTTGTTGTCGAGCCGCCACCGCCTTCTTCTTCTTCTTCTTCTTCTTCTTCTTCAAAGGCCTTGTCAGCAATCAACTCCCTGCAAGAGGCCCTCGGTCGTAGATGTTGATCTACAATTCACCGGCGCGTATCCAGGCTGTTTTGCAAATGATCGTCTTGCTCATCTTTTTGATGCTGATGTGCCTCGGTGCCTCCTCGCTTGTTATCTCGCCGCGCCAACGAGAGCAGACGGGTGGGCAATGCGAGATCGTTGTTTCGCTCTCTCTTTCGTGGCAACCTTCGAGAGCTGTTTGTTTGTTTTTTTTTTTTCACGCACGCTGAACCTATGAGATTTTTTTTTCACTTGAGAAGATTCCAAAAGTTTATTACCAAATAAAAAAAAATCTAAACAATTTTTGGGATACAGCTTCGAATTTCATTTTCTCCTCCGTCAGATTCTTCAAGAATTATTTTGTTGAATTTTCATCCTCTCCTAAATATTGTTTCATAGTGCAACTGCTTTGAGGTTTTCCTCCTGTTACACCTTTCAAACCTTTTACTGTCAGTTTCCGTTTCAGCGCTGAATGGCCTTAGTTGCCCCAGTGCTTGGCATAACGCCAAAATTCTATATAAGTCAATTCAATTATTTGGACATTTTCAAGAAATAGTTTGACATTTGTAATTTTATATAGAAAGTTTGTGAAATACATTTTTGGGAAGTATTTCGTCCATTCCTCCCAGAAGAAAATTGAATATTTCATTGAAATGCAGTGGGATTTTGTTGCATTTTTCCCCCTGAAACCCTCTGCTAGATTTATTTTCGCTTCGTTCGTGAACACGTTTGAAATACTCCTAATCCGGATGTCTTCCGCCATGCACCACAATGAACCGAAGGAAGAATCGAGACGAAATGGTCTCGGGAAGGATCAAGGCGGGGATTAGCCGGCTGCAAATGTTCTCTAATTGAACCGAGCTATCTACACGAAAAATAAGGGAGAGGGAGGACGGACGCGCAAAGGGAATCAATTATAATACGCCATTAAACAAATGTAATAGGAAATAGGACTTAATAATGGCGAAGGAAGGGAGACGGAAGAGCGAAATGAAAGAGAAAATCGGGGGAAAAAAAAGGGAGAGGCAATTTGTCTGTTTGAATGAAAGCTGTCGTCCATTCATAAAAAAAACCTGATCTGTAATGTGCTATATAATGACTTACCTGTGTGTTTCGCAATTTGCTGCGTCTTTTTTTTCTACTTGCTCCTTTTACCTATTTCTATTTCACTTCTTCTTTTCTGTTTTTTTTCAGCTTTGACTTATAAATACGAAAAAGCCTTAAATATTAATCCTTAGTGTTTTAAAGCAATATTGCAATACGCTGCCCAGCTTCTGCTATCAGGTTCGCTTTTCATATTTCAATTTGGATGGCAGGTTTATGCCATTTTTCAGGAGCAGGGTTCCTGAAATGTTCCTTTTATATATATTATCTTCATATTGTACGGCTCGTTTTACCGTCACCAAAATACTATTAAATTTTCTCTTTAAGTATCCATATACCACTGATACGAGTCCACAATAAGGTGGAATCATACACAAACACAATTTTCAAAGTGCAAGGATGAATTCAAGGGAGGAGTAAACAAACACAATGAAAAACCATAAATTTAATACATAAAGAACCAGACAGAAAATACACCTGAACCTCTTTAAGAACAGGAAATAAATGAATTACTATCACACTTAATAACAATTCAACACACGTATACAAAATAAGATAGCATAACCAACACACTCAAACCAAAATAAGGGGGCCCAGAAAGGAGGAGGAAATCAAAAAGAAAGAATATCCTGACGATTACAGGCTAATACCAAGCTTGTCACCAAAAATCTTCATGTTCAAAAATGCTTATTATTCTTTTTAAAGAATACAGAATCCTCCACGTCTGGAGGAGTGGTACCACAGGTGGTTAATAACTAGGGGGCCCAGTCGAGCAGTCTCCACAGAATCGCAGCCGTGATCAATGCAAAAAGGTATTAAACAACCTTACCATGGGACAGCGAGATCCCCCTGGTTTTATAACTGAACCAGAGGTGGTGCGGTGATTCCCAAGGACGTCCAGATATGTTATCTGGAGAGATCTCCCAATCTGAAGATAACAGATATTCAGTGATCCTCGGGTCCTGCAGATACGGGTAAATCACCAATAGAGGCTGCAAGCACCACGAAGCAAGAGACGGCAGTACTCTTAGTGCATAGGCAAGTTCAAATCATCCAAAAGTGACAAGGTCCAGAGAAACGACTGCCTGTTCTCCTCCCTTAAGCCAAGAAGTTCACCCCCCCCCCCCCCCCTTCCCCCCCCCCCCCCCCTTATCCACAGGGGAGGGACCACTCACACAACCTCCTTAAAGATAAACACAAATTTTAATAACAAGCAAACAGTTGTTATACAAAACGACAAGTGAAACTTAAAAACTAGGTTTAACAAATATAAATAAATTTAATAATAATATTTAATGAAAAAGGATCACATACTGACACCTCCATACCAAGAGAAAAAAAAAATTAACAAAATTTTTTTTTTATATATATATACACTCCAAAAATTTACCTTATGCATAATTCACACAATCAATCAAGTAAATATTAATACTAAATCAGACATTAACAAAACCTGAAAAAAAAGTAAAGCAAAAACATATATAACGACATGCAGAAATGAGACTCAAAAGGGAAGGGGGGAGGCTTACAAAAATGAAAGGTGCGAGATGATATAAAAATTCCAGTACCAACACTTGACCAAAGTTCGAAAGTTTTTACATTAAAACCTTTCAGATCACCACCATTGCACATGGCAATCAACAATGAGCTTCACATTGCTCATATACCCAACAAATCCGGGATTCTGAGGTTGCAGACTGCCACACTTATTCACATTCTGCACTGTCTTATAACCAGTGACTCTTTGCACTCACTGTCACTACGAGTGTCCCAAATCAACCATTGTTTTTATAACACTCAGTGTATCTGTCCACTTAACACAAGTAAACGTCCACTTCAAAGTGGAAATACAGTACATACACATATAACTCGATACAGAGAAAACCAACATGGGTCTCCCCTGCGCAACTCTAAACACACAAAATTCGTGAAGCGTAAGCAAGCCTGAAAAAAATAAACGAATCACCGAATTAGCGAGTCTAAATCACCCCATATGATACTTAAATTACAAGAGTCGCCACCTTTCTTCGTATTGCACCCAAGGGAGAGGTTCTACCTACCGTGGCATCAAAGTATACTATCAATACGATACCTTTTGTCCTAAAACCTTAGTACTGGTTTTAGTAACGAAGCCTATCACACCATCAACCTTCAAAAAAACCTTAATTTAATAATAAACCTTACGTACGTAATCGATATTATTCCCTTTCACCTTTACTTAATACTAAAAGCTTCACGCCTCATAATGTAAACCACTAGAATGATTCCTGTAAAATAAATTATCATCAATACATGTTAAATATTAAATTCATTCCAACACAAACCTAACTACTCACATCAACAGCACACACACATCAACTGGAACGATACAGATACTACCTTTATAATTGTAAAGCCCTCAGCAAGGTTACTTATTCTAATGCTGCGTGCAAAGAACATCAGCCACAACGTTATCCTTTCCTGGAATATGAGTAAATTCCAGATTCCATTCTTGAAGCATGAGGCTCCATCGCATTAGCCTCTGATTCTTATTTTTATATCTGCTGACAAAAGTTAGAGGGTTATGATCAGTCATAATTTTTATAGGCGTACCTGTGGACGATAGATAAACAGAAAAGTGATTAATTGCTAGGATCAGTGCGAGTGTCTCCTTCTCAACGGTTGAATATTTCCGCTGGGCAGACGTTAACTTTTTAGAGAAGAAGGCAACTGGATGAGACACGCCTTGTTCGTCAGCCTGTAAAAGGACTGCACCAACACCCAAATCACTGGCATCCGTAGCAAGAGCAAAAGGAACATTGAAATCCGGAGCTCTCAAAATAGGGAAACTAACAAGCACCTGTTTCAACTTCTCAAAAGCATTTTGAGTGTCCGAGGACCAAACAAACTTCACTTCCTTCTTCAAGAGACGGCGGTTAGAGGTTCAGCAATGTCCGAAAAGTTCTTGACAAAACGCCTATAATAACCTACTAAACCAAGAAACTTACGGACATCCCTACGACATTTAGGAACACCTATTTTCTTTATAGATTCAATATTGGCCTGCTTGGGAATTACCTTGCCACCACCAACCTCGTGGCCTAAATACACGACTTTCGCTTAGCGAACTCACTCTTTTTCAAATTCACTACCAAACCTGCTTTTTCAACACTTCAAACAACGCCTCGATTTTCTTCAGATGAGTCTCCCAATCATCACTATAGATAACAATATCGTCTATGTGTACCACACAACCTTCTAAACCGTACACCAAAACTATTCATTAATCTTTGGAAAGTGGCTGCCGCATTCTTCATCCCAAACGGCATCACTTGCACTGAAACAAACCTTGCGGGGTTACAAACGCCGATAAGGCTCTAGCACGTTTGGAAAGAGGAACCTGCCAGTAACCTTTTAATAAATCAAATTTGCTAATATGTTTTGACTTTCCCAAGCGGTCAATACAGTCCTCTATACGAGGCAAAGGATAACAGTCTGCCTTGGTCACCTCGTTCAACTTTCTGTAATCAAAACATAACCTAAAGTCTCCGTCAGATTTCTTAACCAAAACTACCGGAGATGACCAAGGACTCTTACTCGGCTCAATAAGGTCATGTTTCAGCATGTAATCAACTTCCTTTGCTACTACACCACTTTTGAAGGGATTTAACCTATAAGGGGCTTGTTTCACAGGAATAGCATTACCACGTCCACATCATGTTCTAAAACGGACGTTCGGCCTGGAACATCAGAAAATAAACATTTATATTATTCACCAACCTCTTCAAGGATTTCTGCTTATCATTACTTAAGTGTGAAACCATACCACCGAAGTTTACTAATGACCCTTTGTTATCAGAGCGCCAGTTACCTTCATCAACACGATTATTTTCATTATCTTCAACCTCTGAAAAAGAAACAAAGTTATCACTATTATTAACAGGTTTTCCAATAGTCCCTATAGTGGCCATGGGCACCACCTTATCCCGTTCCTTATATGGTTTCAACATATTTATGTGGCAATGTTGAAACAGTTTTCTCCTCTCTGGAAAGGACTAATTTTCTTCACAATTTTCCAGGGGCCAGAGAAAGACGCCTCCAGAGGGTTACCAGGAATGGGTAGAAGTACCAACACCTTATTGCCTACAGCGAAATCACGTTCCTTAGATTTACGATCAAAGAAGAATTTCATCCTTTTTTGACTTTTCAACATATTTTCCTCAGCAAACTTCCATGCCTTGGTCAATTTGTCCCCAAGATTCGTTACATAATCCAACAAATTTATGTGAGGGACGTCTCCCTCCCATGATTCCTTAACGACGTCAAGAGGACCACGTACACAATGACCAAAAAATCAAATTAAAGGGTGAAAAACCTAAGGATTGACTAGGTGTTGAACGAAAAGCAAATAAATATAGCAACTCCTTGTCCCACTCCGAACCATGACTTAGACAATACTTTTTCAACATCGATTTCAACGTCTGATGAAACCTTTCCAAGGCTCCCTGACTCTCCGGATGATATGGAGAAGAGGTCACGTGCTTAATATTTAATTCAGCCATTTTATCCTTGAAATAATTACTAATAAAATTGGATCCACAATCTGACTGAATTATTTTGGGCATGCCAAACCTGGTAAAGAATTCTATTAATGAATCTACAATTTTCACACTCTTAATACTACGTAACGGTATGGCCTCTGGATAACGAGACATCCTATCAAAAATAGTAAAAATATATTCGTTACCGCTACGAGTACGAGGCAAGGGTCCCACTACGTCTATGATGATTTCTTTGAAGGGTTCCGAGACAACTGGGATGGGAAACAACGGTGCTTTCGGAATGGGTTGATTGGGCTTGCCAACCCGTTGACAGACGTCACAACTGTTCACGTATTTCTTGACGTCGGCCTTCAACTTGGGCCAAAAATATCCAGCAAGCAATTTTCCCGACGTCTTGTGAATACCAAAATGCCCTGCCAAGTCATTCTCATGGCCTAACGACATTAAACTTCTCCTGTAATCAAAAGGAACCATTATTTGCTTGACTACTTCAGAGTTTTCATTAGTAGCCTCCAAAGGTCTACTTACCCTGTATAAAATATTATTAATAATTTTAAATTTAGGACTCCTTAAGTCAGAGAGCTCACCTGGCTCAACTGGGAGATTTGAAAATTCCTTCTTCTGAGCTTTAATTAGCTCCTCCGTAGTCCAGTTCAATTTATTTTTACTATTACCAATATTGCCTAAAACTATACTACCACTACGGTCTAAACTACTTAAATCTACGTCTACAGTTGACTCTGCAGCGTCAACAAGTGCAGACCGAGAGCGAGTGACTACAGATATTTCGCTCTCGAGATTAATTAATATTGGACAAGATTTATTTTTAAGGGCCACATCATTTCCAAGGACTACATCAATATTCTTTCACGGGAAACTTATCCACTACGGCCAAATTAACCGTTTCCCGTAAAAGAAGGACAATCCAAAATAAACCTCTCAATTGGATAAGAATGAACCGTATCTGGAAAACCTGACAGTAACACAAAATTCCGTATGCTCACCAACAAAATCCCGCGGCAAAGCCTCTCTTAAGATCAACGACTGTGCCGCTCCCGTATCGCGTAAAATTCTTACCCGTTTCCTACAGGACCCATCAACCACAGCGATACTGCCAAGAGACACAAAACGAGAAAAAGGCTTCATTTCCACGTCCGAGAGTCATTGATCAGAGGTCTTTGGCGAATTATAGTCGCTGTCTCTCTTTTTCTCGACCCCCATTACAGGACGAGCATTATTTTGCAGGGATCTCCGGAAGGCATAACACATGCTTTTAACGTGCCCCCTCTTGTTGCAGAAGAAGCACGTTAATGACTTTGCCTTCTCAGGGTCATAATTATTTGACTTGTTAAACCTGTTGGATGAAAAAGACTTATTATTATTACTAGTTTTGTTACCCCTATTATTACGCCTATTATAATTATTAACAGTATTGGACCTATTATTATTATTATTCCATCCACTTCTAAACCAACCAGGCTTCATATTGGAAAAGACACCACCTAACTCATTTTTATGAGACAAGTAGGTACTTCGTTCACTGGCAATAGCTACCATCTTGCCCCCAAAGTTTTGTCGAGTTTCAATTCCTCCAAATGAACCTTTAACTTGTCCGGCACACACCTTTTAAATTCCTCTACCAACACTAATTCCTTCATTTTATCAAAATCGTCCACTTCTTTGGACTTAAACCAATCCTCGGCATACTGCTTTTTCCCTCGCGCAAACTCTACGAAGGTTTGATCATTCCCCTTTTGCAGATTTCTAAAGCGTTGACGATACGCTTCGGGGACCAACTCATACGCTTTCAAAACGATAGATTTGACACTGTCATAATCTGAAGACAAATCCTCATTAAGGGTAACATACACTTTCTGCGCCCTACCAATTAATTTACTCTGTATCAGAGTAGTCCAGAACTCTTGTGGCCAACCTAATGTACCTGCAATTCTTTCGAATGAAACAAAAAATTCCGCCACATTACACTCCTGGAAATTCGGAACAAATTTAAGTGCCTGCGCCAAATTGATTGTAGGTGTTACAGACCTATCTGGGTTAGGGGAAGGGGCTGAAGGACCTACATCACGCCTCTCCCTTTCGAACTGCCTCTCCCTCTCCCTTTCATCAGCCTTGAATTTCTCCAAATTAAACTCTAAAGTCTTTAATTCAATTTGCTTACTTAATAATTCAACAGACACTTCTTCCTTAATCTGTTTAACCTGTTCACCACCTGATCCCTTTCCAGACTTCACATATTCATAAACTTGCAGCAATAGTAGACCCTTTCTGATTGTCACCGGATACTCAATTTCAAAATAATTCGCTACCTTCTAACTCTGGCTTATTCAATTCAGCCAACCTTTCGTGCCACCCCTCTCCACTCAGGAGCTCATTCACGTCCAGTGTAGCCATTATGACAGTTGCAATAGTTAAATCTTACAATAACAACAGCTAATACCAAACCAAAAATTGAGGTGTAAATATGTATCCTTGCAAAAAAAATTCTAACTCTCCCCCAAGAATCAAACTTGCACTTACAAATGGATACGCAGGATCGTATTGTCCTGTCACGGTCGCCAATTTGTAACGGCTCGTTTTACCGTCACCAAAATACTATTAAATTTTCTCTTTAAGTATCCATATACCAACTGATACGAAGTCCACAATAAGGTGGAATCATACCACAAACTCAATTTTCAAAGTGCAAGGATGAATTCAAGGGAGGAGTAAACAAACACAATGAAAAACCATAAATTTAATACATAAAGAACCAGACAGAAAATACACCTGAACCTCTTTAAGAACAGGAAATAAATGAATTACTATCACACTTAATAACAATTCAACACACGTATACAAAATTAAGATAGCATAACCAACCACACTCAAACCAAAATAAGGGGGCCCAGAAAGGAGGAGGAAATCAAAAAGAAAGAATATCCTGACGATTACAGGCTAATACCAAGCTTGTCACCAAAAATCTTCATGTTCAAAAATGCTTATTATTCTTTTTAAAGAATACAGAATCCTCCACGTCTGGAGGAGTGGTACCACAGGTGGTTAATAACTAGGGGGCCCAGTCGAGCAGTCTCCACAGAATCGCAGCCGTGATCAATGCAAAAAGGTATTAAAAAAAACAACCTTACCATGGGACAGCGAGATCCCCCTGGTTTTATAACTTGAACCAGAGCTTTTGGTGGTGCGGTGATTCCCAAGGACGTCCAGATATGTTATCTGGAGAGATCTCCCAATCTGAAGATAACAGATATTCAGTGATCCTCGGGTCCTGCAGATACGGGTAAATCACCAATAGAGGCTGCAAGCACCACGAAGCAAGAGACGGCAGTACTCTTAGTGCATGAGGCAAGTTCAAAAATCATCCAAAAGTGACAAGGTCCAGAGAACGACTGCCTGTTTCTCCTCCCTTAAGCCAAGAAGTTCACCCCCCCCTTACCCCCCCCCCCTTATCCACAGGGGAGGGACCACTCACACAACCTCCTTAAAGATAAACACAATTTTAATAACAAGCAAACAGTTGTTATACAAAACGACAAGTGAAACTTAAAAACTAGGTTTAACAAATATCAAAAAAAATAAATTTAATAATAATATTTAATGAAAAAGGATCACATACTGACAATATATATATATATATATATATATATATATATATATATATATATATATATATATATATATATATATATATATATATATATATATATATATGTATATATATATATATATATATATATATATATATATATATATATATATATGCCTGAGTTTCTTTGGGCGTGTATGGCCATTTTGCTTTCATTCCTTCTTTTCTCTGCTCTCGAATAGGTTATTACTTATTGTTTGTATATATAATTACATGTTTTTTTTTATCTTTCCCCTTTTTTATGTGTATTTAAAAATATTTTTATGTTTAATTTAATGGATGATGTACTTTGCTTATAGTATTATTATTTTTGCTGACTGAGGATGTGCTGACGTCAGCATGAAACGTCTCTTTTTAAAATAAACTATATATATATATATATATATATATATATATATATATATATATATATATATATATATATCAGTTATTCCAAAAGCATTGCCAAGCAAGTTCCAGTGATTCAATGAAAGAACAGCACCTTCCGAGTTAAACTATAGAACTGTATTAGACTTCTTATAATGAGGAGACTTATCTCTTGGGAACACGTAAGAGGATACCAACTACCCAAACATGCTCGGGCCCTAATGGAAATATGGTGATGAACTTCCCTATTTAAGTGATGCCTAAACCTAATCCCGCTCTTAAGGAGAGTTTTTTTAAAGTTATAAGGAAGAGACAGAGGGAAGTAGAAAAAATTTGTTGTATGCAAGGTCATAACCACAATTCTTTTTATTTTATTTTATTAGAGAAAATATACAATACTTTGCAGTTTTAATAGTATTACATGCAGAATTTTATAATTTTATCAAAGTTGACTTATTTTTACCAGAATTTAACGAATATTTTCTCATATGCATTTTTCAAAATATTCTATGTATTTCGCTGATGATATTTTTCTGTACTTACCCTTATAAGATTTTATCAGTATATATCTATTCTTTATTATCCTTGATTTTATAAATCGTCTTATACTATCGTTTTCATCTTTTATTCCTGCTTTGTGAGCTAGCCAGATCCCAACAACATCAAATCAAAATTACACTAGTGTTCCTGTCCTTTTTTTAATGTTCGTCTTGGTTGTCATAACTTTGTAAGAATAGAATAAAGGTTTACATTTTTCCTCTCCTGAGTAATTTTACTGTTGGCCATTTCGTTCATGTTTGCAACGATATCTATCGGGGTTTGAACCTGAGTGGGGGTTATGAGTGGTTGGTAAAAAGATAATTTGGTCAGTATCAGTGTGGTCTGTACTATTTTTAGTTTTCTGCAAAAGAAAGCTATTGAGATGGCTTCGTCTTTCCGTCCACACTTTTGCTGTCTCAGATCTTAAAAACTACTGAGGCTAGAGGACTGCAAATTGGTATGTTGATCATCCACCCTCCAATCCTCAAACATACCAAATTGCAGCCCTCTAAGCTCAGTAGTTTTTATTTCATTTAAGGTTAAAGTTAGCCACAATCGTTCGTCTGGCAACACTAAAGGACAAGCCACCACCTAGCAGCCGCGGCTCATGCAAAAAACTCGTTTCTTCAGGGCATTTTTTTACTTATTTTTCTCTTAATTGATTTTCTCTCTTCGCTATGTGGTTTGTGCTCCACCCAACTTAACGAAGGACTTGAGAAGAGATAACATAGTGTATCAAGAGTCAAAGAAAAACAGTTGAAAAATCAGGCCAAGGTTAGAGTTGTCAAAGTTACATTTAACAGAATTTGACTTCGA